>NW_020838020.1:4955449-5030012 GCF_003676395.1 Aethalodelphis obliquidens
ATATATATATATATATATATGTCTACAAAATGTCCATTTAGGAGGTAGACTTTGTAGGATGCATGTGGCAAGCCATTAACTTGCCATTACAATAAAAAATATAACCTATTAAAAATAATTTCAAGTTTGAGCTGTAAATGTAAAAATACTTATTTTCATAAATTCCAGGTGTATGATATCTGGTAAACTGCCTTGGTGTTTATTTGATCTGAAGATGACATTGGTAATTTCATGGAAGTTTGAATTAGGTTATTATTTATTACCAGAGCTAACTGAAAAGGTACCAGAACATATTTAATATGTGCAGTTTACTTATTGACTAGAAAAGTAAATGTAAGGGTGGATTATCAAGGAAGTTGTAGCATCTTCTATATGATCATAGAAATTCTTAATCTAGAGATAATTCACTTTGTTTCTGCTTTTGATAAAGTTATTAACAATATTCCAGTCATACTTATATATCTACTTACTCTTTTGTCAGTTTCATAAACAATGAAAATTGTCACAGGCAACATTTCCTATTCCATGTAACCCTTCTTTATTAAACATGTAATGAAAAATCACCATTTTATAAATAGTAAATAAACTCTTGGATTACCTTTACTAAAAATAATTTACTACATTACTCAGATCTAGCAATGTTGATTTTAATATTTCTTACAAAAGCTGTTTAATCATATCCTAGAACATTTTTTTTTCTTCTGTACAGTTCATATTACTTATTTTTGGAAAATGGTCCTACAAATGCCTCAAAAATGGAATGATTTTATATGACCAGACTAAAATAAAATTGAAGTTCTTCCTCTTTTCCAACTGAAAACAAATTCAAATAGTAGAGGTTTTATTTACATAAGATATGCTATAATTTAATGAGTCTGATTACATTTTATTCTTTATACTAATCAGAGAAGACAATAGATAATATTTTGCCAAAAATAAATGTTTTTAATACAAATACCATTAAATTATAACATTCTGATAGAGATAATATCATACATATATTGGAAATTTATCAAATCTGGATGGTTATCTTACCTTTTAATTGAGTTTTTAAGATCATAAGAAAGCTTCAAATAACTCTTCTTTCTTTCCTGGGAAATAATTTTTTTTATAAAATGAAATTGATTTGATATTTTTTGCTATCATATTTAATATTTTGGATAATTTTGAAACTGCTTAGTAACCCTTCATTTCTGACCAAATTACTGGCTCAGTTGCCACTATGCTTCCTAAAGTAATAAAATATAGATAGAGTAATATTTAAATATCTGTATCTATTATGGGGAATTGCCTTCTGGATTCATGCATTATTAAAAGTTTCTAACAACTTATAATGGTTGTAAGATAATAGAATATCATATATAATGAGTGTTTTAAAAGATCATCTTACTGTGCTTGTCAAGGGCTTATAATGTGGATAATAGAGAAGTACAAAAATATTAGGCATAAAGTTTCTCAAGTACCTAAGACATTAATTTTCTTCCTCATGCACCTTTTAAATAAATTAATGACTTTTTAAAAAATAATTAATTTCAAGCATATGTTATAACTTAATATCACAAAAATAACCACCTTGTTAATCCCAAATATTTTAGCAAATTCAATTTAACTGATATATAAATAAATTAAAGTGTTTATTTATGTAATACAAGCTATGTTGATCACATTACTTTGAAATAGTTCAAAATAAATTTTTGGAAATTATCCTAATGAAAGATAAGGATAATCCTGATTATCCTAATGAAGATCTCTTTTGATGATACAATTACAGGAAATATTTGGAAATATCCCTAACAAATGATCAAGTCACCATTGTTATCATTTCAGCATAGTGCAAAATGCACTATATGAAATATCATGCAGTAGACACCTAAACTCAAGAAAATAAAAGAATTTTTTTTTAATAAATTTATTTTATTTATTTATTTTTGGCTGTGTTGGGTCTTTGTTGCTGCACATGGGCTTTCTCTAGTTGCAGTGAGCGGGGGCTACTCTTCATTTAGGTGCGTGGGTTTCTCATTGTGCTGGCTCTTTTTGTTGCAGAACATGGGCTCTAGGTGCACAGACTTCAGTAGTTGTGGCTTAAGGGCTCTAGAGCGCAGGCTCAGTAGTTGTGGCACATGGGCTTAGTTGCTTCGCGGTATGTGGGAGCATCACAGACCAGGGCTCGAACCCATGTCCCCTGCATTGGCAGGCAGATTCTTAACAACTGTGGCACCAGGGAAGCCCTAAAAGAAATTTTGATATACACCATACCTACCTAATAGATTTCACACATATCTCCAGTAAGAACACATTTTTGTCATCTTAAATTACAAACTACATTAACGAATGTTCACTTGTCTGACTTAAGTGTTTGATTTACATGAGAATAAATTTTATATTATTTAAAACAGAGATTTTGAGATCCCTTTTATTTTTGCTGAATACTTTTAAAATGACATTGTAACAATTTTCTTGAGTTTAAATTATTTCTCAGGATATATGTTTGGCAGCAGCTCCCCTGGGAACTGGTTAGAAATGAGAATCATATTTTAGACTTAGTGGATCAGAATCTGCATTTTTACAAGATTCCCAAGTTATTCCTAGGCACATTAAAATGTGAGAAGCCATTCTGGTTGAAGAAGTTGAGGTAGGAAAATTTTGAACTTACCTTCTCCTGTAGACACACAAATCTACAGCTATATGTGGAACAATTTCCTCTGGAAAAAAACCCCTGAAATCTGGCAAAGCAACCCTTTCACACTGGGCAAACAAATGGGAAACCACATCAAAGTAGGCAGGAAATCTCACTATTAATTCCACTGTAGCATGGTGACCCACAGTCAGGAGACAGCTCAAAATCTGGAGATATTTCCTGAGGAATGAAGGCATACCAACTTTTAAAACCAACAACTGAGAGATGAGCCTCCCAAACATCTGGCTTTGAAAACCAACGGGCTCCTGCCCAGGAGACCTAATGGGCTATGGTGAACTGAATAACTCAATATAGACACCCGCCTCAGGGCTCGGAGTAGAAGCAGCCCTTTGAAAATTGCTTACACTTTATGGGAAAGAGAATCATTTCCTAATTTTAAAACATTGATCTGAGGGGGAGGGATCTGCTGAGATGGAGGCTGGTGGGTATCATTTCCTGCTCTCTCTCTGCTTTCCTAAAGACAGCAGGTGTCATTTTGTTTGTTTGTTTTTTCCTTTCTCAAGGGTGCCGTCTTTATGCTCCAGCCAGTGGGCATTTTCTTCTTTGCTCTTTCTTCCCTGTGAAAGCTGGCGTGCATCATCTTTCTTTCTCCCTTTTTTCTTCTTTTCTTTTTTCTTCTTTCCTTTCCATTTTTTCTTTTCATTTTCTATTTTTTACCTTTTTTTAGTGAGTGCCATCTTTGCACTCCCCTCTGCCACATTCCAGAGCACCAGTACCTCCCAGAGAGTAGCTTCTATACTACCTGGTGCCCTGGTTTTCACATTTAATGACCTGTTTTTGGCAGCTGCCACCCAGGGGATGTCCCTTGATTGCCTGGCTTTAGAGGCCAGGGGGCTTGCTTTCCTGGGTTCCATGTGAGTATAAAAATCCAAGAGAGAAAGTTCTTGGCAGACTGTCATTTCCTACCTGAGCACTGCTCAGGTAGCCGACTGATATGCCTCCAGTCTTTCTGAGAAAGGCCTAAAATCTGACAAGTACTGATGTAAAGACATTTTTTTACTGATTATCATGGATATTTTCTCCCTGACATAGTTTAGCACTTTTCTTGCTTATGCTTTGGTGCCCCAAAGACACTGCATTTATTGAGTTCCAATGTTAGTATAGGGAACTCTAAATGAGAACAAGACTTATTCTCTACATTTAAGTCCTAAATTGGTGTTCTTAACCCTGTTTTTTTGCTCAAAATAAATTTCGGACTTTCTTATTTACAAATAGAATAAGTAGGTCCCACCCAGAATGAATTGGTTAAATATAGTTTGAGGAAAAATACAGATGTCAGTATTTTCAAAATGCTGTAAGGATGACTGGAGTCAAGTCATGTTTGAGGAGATGGAAAACAAGGAGCATATTTGCTAATAATCTGGATCCCACAACTTTCTTGGATAAAGATGGCCTCAGGAATACTGTCGGCAGTATAGAACAAAGAAATGTGGTGAATTCAAGGGGCCACTAAAACCCAACTAGACCAAAACATATTTTCCACTTTGTGTCAGAGCAAGAGCACCAGAAACATATAGTTTAAGATTTATTTTATAATGCATTTGCTATGTAGATAGAAATGTAAATTTACCAGCTAGGTATATAATAGATAGATAGATAGATGGATAGATAGATAGATATGTGTGTGTGTGTGTGTGTGTGTGTGTGTGTGTGTGTGTGTGTTTTTATTAAGGAGTCCTTAATGAGAATCTCTGATATATAGTCATATAGATACTTAAAACATGTCAGTCTATTTATTTCCACAGACACTTTAAAGAGTTGAGACATATAATGTAATAAGTCCTGATAAATTTTGATTATGTATGGGTGAAAAAATTTAAATTGATTCATGGAAACATAAAATGAGTGATTTCAGGTGGACATAAGAAGCTTCAGAATGGGAAAATAAAGAATATCAATGATAGAAAGGAAGTATCTACTAAAAAATTTAGAGGGGACAGACATAGATAAAGAAAAATTTTGTCCATCCCAAATTTTACTTAAAACAAATTCTGACTCCCAAGTAAGAAATATACAGAATTTTTCATTACAAATGACAGTATTTGTCCTCCAAAATTATAATTATCTATTACATCCTTTACCATAGGCTTTTTATAGTGGCCTGTCATGTAATCTTGTAATCAAATCCAACTTGGTGTTTTCATGAATTGTGGCAGTAATAATGGCAATGAGTTAAACAGTTACTGAACATGAATATTATGTTCCAGAAAGTGTGCTATCAGTTAATACAAGTAAATCTATTAACACTGGGTCTTACGCATGATAAGCAGTCAACATATGTTAACTGCTGCTGCTACTGCTACTACCACTACCACTATTATTACTGTTAATACTATTTAATCCTCAAAACAATCCTGTAAAATATGTATTATTCTTACGATATTTTATGTAAGAGAATGTGAGATTCAGAAAGGTTAAATAACTTGTGCAATATCACCCAGTTCTGAAGTGAAGTAGGAGTATTTTCACTTAAAATTATCTGATTCCAGAGCCTAAATTTATAATATGCATTAAATTATATTCCTCAACTTCTATCATAATATGTCTTCTAATCAAGGACACAATAAGTTCAAAGAAAAATACACTCACATTATAAATTTTATATTATCAACCCTCTGTAAATTTTCATCCCCTGCTCTCACTGAATCTATTAATTATCCAGATCAAATAGATACCTTTTGCATTACAAAATAGAAATTTAATAAAAGCAAAAAATATTTTATAAGTAATGACTATAGTCTAAAATCAAAGGTTGAAATTGTAGCATTTATTTTATACCACATGATATTGTTTCTATCAAAAATATTACCCATATTCTTTCATTTCCTATTGTTTGGAATAACATTTCTCACATTAATGGAACTTTATTAGTTTGGGGATGGATAGCATGGAAAAATATTATTGGATTAGGTCACATAAGTCTATCTTTAATACATTGGATTAGAAAAGAAACACTTCAAGGAGGAGTGATGCAAGCAAGATAGAAAAATAGGAAATTACCAACTGAACTCTAAAGAAATAAAAAATATGAACACACCTATGAAGAGTAAGGGATTGAAACAGTAATTAAAAAAAAACTCCCAACTCAGAGTTCAGAGACTGATCATTTCAATGGAGAGTTCTACCAAACATTTAAAGAAGAAAACATTCAAAGAAAATAAGAAAAAAGAACACTCCCCAACTCATTCTATGAGGTCAGCTTTACCCTAATATCAAAGCTAGACAAAGAAACAACAGGAAAAAAAATTACAGACCAATATCCCTGATAAATATTAATGTAAAAATTTTCAAAAAATACTAGCAAAACAAATTAACAGCACATTAACATCATTATATACCATAATCAAATTAGATTTCTACCTGGATTGGATTTATACCATGCAAGCATGGCTCAGTATAGGAAAATCAATTAATGTAATACATCACATTAACAGAATCTAGGGTAAGAAACCACATAATTATCTCAATTGATTCTGAAAAAAACATTTGACAAAATTCAGCACACTTTATGATAAAAAATTCAGAAAACTGGTAATAGAAGGAAATTCAGTATATAAATGCTTATATATGAGAAACCCTCAGCTAACATCATAGCCAATGATGAAAGACTAAATGTTTTTTTCTAAGATTGGGAAGAAAACAAGGATTCCCATTTGTACCATTTCTAATCAATATAGTATTAGAAATCATAGCCAGAAATATTCGACAAGAAAAAAATATATCCAAACTAGAAAGAAAGAAGTAAAATTACCTCTCTTGGCAGATGACATGATCTTGTACTTACAAAACCCTACAGATCCCACACAAACACTCACGAACTGTTAAAGCTAATAAGTGATTTTGGCAGTTTGAGGATACAAATCAACAACTAATACAAACTAGTTGTGTTTTTATACACTAACAGTGACCAATCTGGAAAATAATTTTTTAAAAACCCATTTACAATATCATGGACAAGAATAAAATACTTAGGAATAAACTTAACCAAGGAGGCAAAATAACAAAATAAAACGGCAACCCACAGAATGGGAGAAAATATTTGCAAACAATGTGACCCACAAGAGATTAATCTCTAAAATTTATGAACAGCTTAAGCAGCTCAATATCAAAAAACAAATCAATCAAAAAGTGGATTGACCTAAATAGACGTTTCTCCAAAGAAGATACAGATGGCCAAGAGGCACATGAAAAGATGCTCAACATTGCTAATTATTAGAGAAATGCAAATCAAAACTACAATGAGATATCACCTCATATTTGTCATAATAGCCACCATCAAAATGTCTACAAAAAAAAAAATGCTGGAGAGGGTGTAAAGAAAAGGGCACCTTCCTACACTGTTGGGAATGTAATTGGTATAGCCACTATGGAGAACAGTATGCAGGTTCCTCAAAAACCTAAAAATAGAGCTACCATATGATCCAGCAATCCCACTCCTGGGCATATATCTGGAGAAAAACATTGTTTGAAAGGATGCATGCCCCCCTACGATCACTGCAACACTGTTTACAATAGCCAAGACATGAAGGCAACCTAAATGTCTATCGACAGATGAATGGATAAAGAGCATGTGGTACATATAAACAATGAAATATTACCATTTGCAGCAACATGGATGGACCTGGAGATTATTATACTAAGTGGAGTAAGACAGACAAAGAAAGACAAATATCATATGATAATGCTTATATGTGGGACCTTAAAAAACATGATACAAATGTCCTTAATGTCCTTATTTACAAAACAGAAACAGACTCACAGACTTCAAAAACAAACTTATGGATACCAAAGGGCAAATGTGGTGGTGGTGGGGGGAGAGGAATAAATTGGGAGTTGGATTAACATATGCACACTACTATGTTTAAAATAACCAACAAGGATCTACTGTATAGAACAGGGAACTCTGCTCAATATTCTGTAATAACCTAAATAGGAAAAAAATTTGAAAAAGAACAGATACATGTATACTGAATCACTTTGCTGTACACCTGAAACTGACACAACATTGCTAATAAACTATAATCCAATATGAAATATTTTTTTAAAAAAAAAGAGGCAAAAGACTTGTACACTGAAAATGGAAAACATTGCTCAAAGAAATCAAGGAAGGTATAAATAAATGAAAAAAACATTCCATATTAATGGGTTGGAAGAATTAATATTGTTAAAATGCCCATACTGCCCAAAGTAATTTACAGATTCAATGCAATCTCTATGTAAACCCCAGAGTGTTTTTTTGCAAATATGGAAAAATCCATCCTAAAATTCATATAAAAAGTCAAGGGACTCAAATAGCTAAAACAATCTTCCAACAAAGTTGGAAGACTCACATACCTGATTTCAAAATATAAAACAAAGCAGCTGTAATCACAATGATGTGATAGCATAAAGGCAGGCATATAGAGGAATGGAACAGAATAGAGAGCCCAGAAAAAAATTCTTGTGTATACAGTCAAATTATCTTCAACAAAGTTGCCAATACTACCCAATGGTAAATGGAAAGTTTTCAAAATATAATGTTGGGAAAACTGGATATCCACAAATGAAAGAATAAAGTTGGATCCTTACCTTACTCTACATATAAAAATCAACTCAAACTATTTTAATGACATAAATATAAGATGTAAAATGGAAAAAAAACCTTGAAAAAACATAGCAGAAAATCTTCAGGGCATTGTATTTGATGATGATTCTTGGATGTGACATCAATGACACAGTCAACAAACCAAAAATAGACAAATGGGAGTAGAGCAAACTTAAAAACTCAGTACACCAAAGGAAATAATTAGGGGCAGAATCAGATGGCAGAGTGGGAAGATGCAGAGTTCACATCTCGCCACAACTAGGGCACCTACCAGGCACTGGTGGGGAACCTCGACACCCAAGGGGATGGGAGGAACCCCTGAGCAAGTGGGTAGGACATGGCAGGGGAGCAAGAGGGGAGGAGAGGTGGAGGCCAGATGAGACAGGCACCCCTGAGGGGTGGCTGGGGGAGGGGAGGTGTTCCAATGTCTGGAGGGATCCTCGGGAGTTTGGAGGATCGGGGGAAAGGCAGCTAGCATGTCTCACACCCATGCAGGCCTCTGGGAGCCTGCTGGGCTCCTGGGCATTGTCCCCAGCTTTCCAGAGCACCCTCCAACTGCATGGGCCCTAGGGATATAGGAAGGAGGGAGGGGCAAATTAGAGGAGAGGTAATGGGGAGGGACCACTGGGATCAGAGGATTGAGGGGGTAAGCATGGCTAGTGTTTCCCCCTCACCCACTCAGGCCCCGAGAAGCAGCTGAGGTCCCGGGCCTGATCATCCACACCTTGAGGCCAGAGGCACTCCAGGGTCCCTCCAGCCACACTGAGCCTAAGCCCTGATCCCCAACCACCCAGGGAATTTTCCAGCAGTGTGAGTCCTAAGCATAGGCCCCACTCCCACCTAATTACCACCTCTGCCTAATCCTCGCCTTCACCTAACACCCCCCACAATCAAGACTTTTTTTTAAAAAAACAACTTTATTGGAGTATAATTGTTTTACAGTGGTGTGTTAGTTTCTGCTTTATAACAAAGTGAATCAGCTACACACACATATATATATATATATAATTTGTTTTATGTTATCTTCTAAAAGTTATATAATTTTGCATTTTACATTTAGGGCTAGGTCCATTTTGATTTAATTTTGTGAAAGATGTAAGGTCTGTGTCTAGATTTTGTTTTTATACTTGTCTATGTCCACTTGTTCCAGCACCACTTGTTGAAGAGACTATCTTTGTTCCATCATATTGCCTAAAATATTTTGTCAAAGATCAGTTTACAATATTTGTATGGGACTGTTTATGGTCTCTCTATTCTGTTCCATTTATTTATTTGTCTATTCTTTCACCAGTAATACATTGTCTTTATTACTGTAATGTTGTAGTAAGCACTGTAACAGAAATGTCTTTGATAATATCATCAGTAGACTGGATATGGCTGAGGAAAGAATATCTTAGAGTGAGAATATGAAAATAGAAACTTGCAAACCTGAAAAGCAAACCAAAAAAATACTGAAAAAAAATCCAGAATGTCTAAGAACTGTAGTACAACTATAAAAGGAGTCACATAGTCATAATGGGAATGCTAGATGGAGAAAAAAGAGAAAGAAGAAAACAGAAATTTGAAGCAATAATGACTGAGAATTTTCCCTAAATTAATGTCAGACACCAAACCACAGGTCCAGGAAGCTCAGACAACACCAAGCTCAGCGAACACAAAACTAGGCATATCATATTTAAACTATGGAAAAACAGAGACAAAGAAAAAATCTTGAAAGAAGCCAGAGGAAAAAGAACAACTTACCTATAGAGAAGTAAGGTTAAGAACTACATCCAACTTCTCTTCACAATGCAAGCAAGATGAAAGTGCAGTGAAGTATAAAGTGTTGCAAGAGAATAAATCCACCAACCTCGAATTCTGTACCCTGTGAAATTATCCTTTAAAACTGAAGTTGAATTAAATAGTCTTGGGCAAACAAAAATTGAGCAAATTTGTTATCAGTAGATCTGCCTTGTAATAAATGTTAAAAGTAGTTCTTCAGTAAAAAAGAAAATGATATAGATCAGAAATTAGTATCTACTTAAATAAGGGAAGAACATATGAAAATTAATAAGTGAAGATAAAATAAAAATTGTTATTTTTTACTCTTGATCAGATAAGTCCTTGTTCAAAATGATGTATTTATATCTAAAATACATAAATAAATATTTATGTTTGATTATGCATAATTGAAGTGAATGACAACAATCTTACAAAGGACAAGTGAGAAATATTTGTTATTAAAGGGCACTTGCACTACCCATAAAGCACTTAGTGTTATTTTAAAGTGGATTTGTATTAAATGTAAATCTATACTGCAAACTCCAGAATAAACACTAGGAAAAAAAAAAAAGCATAACTGATAGGCTGAAAAGGAGACAAAATGGAATTAGATCTCAATTAAAATAATAAAAGGCAGAAAAACCGTGGAAGACAAAATTAAGAACAAAGAAAAGGGAAACAAATAGAAAACAGTAATACATGTGGTAGATATTAACCCAACTGTATGAAAAATAATTTTAAATATTAGTGATCTAAGTGCACTAATTAAAGACAGAGATTGTCAGAATGGAGCAAAAAACAAGATTCAACTATATATTGTCAACAAGAAATCACTTTAAATATAAAGACACACATGGATAAAGTTAAGGGATGGAGAAAAACATACCATGCAAATTCTAATCAAACAAAAGAGGGGTTAGATATGTTAATTTCAAACACAATAGACTTCAGAACTATGAAAGTTATCAGGGATATAGAGGGACATTACAGAAAAATGGGTCAATTCTTCTAGAAGTTATAATCCTTATTGTGTATGTATATAATAAGAGAACATCAAAATACATGAGGCAAAAACTGATGGAACTGCAAAGAGAAATTAATAAATCTGCTATCATAGATGGAGACTTTCACATCGCTTTAGTAGAAATGGTCAGACCCAGCATGCAGAAATCAGTAAGAACACAGTTGAACTCAGCAACACCATCATTTAACTGGTTAAAATTGACATCTATAGACTACTTTATTCAATAAAAGAAAATTACACATTCTTCTCAGGTTCACATGAAACATTTACCAAGATAGATCACATTCTGGGTCATGAAACATATAAAATTTAAAGAATAGAAATTGTACAATGTTTGATCTTAGATTACAATAGAATTAAACTAGAAGTCAATAAAAGAAAGCCCCCCAAATCTTAGAGATTAAAAACATACTTCTAAATGATAATGATTTAAAAAAGAAATATCATGATAAATTTTAAACCATTTTGAGCTAAGTGACAATAAAAAATACAATATTAAAATTTGTGGGATTCGGTGAAAGCAGTGCTTAGAGGGAAATCTATAGCATTGAAAAGCATATATTAGAAAGGATAAAAGGCCTAAAATCAATAATTTAAGATTCCACCTTTGAAACTAGAAGAAAAGAGAAAATTAAATCCAAACTAAACAGAGAGAAGAAAAGTAGTAAAAAGTAGAACATAAATCAATGATATTGAATTTCATGGAAAATCAATAGAGAAAATTCAACCAAACTAAAATCTGGTTCTTTAAAAAGACCAATAAAATCTATAAGCCTCTAGCCAAGCTAACTAAGAAAAAAAGGAAGACACAAATTACTAATATTAGAGATGAAAAAGGAGATATCACTACAGACCTCCTGGACATAAAAATATAATAAAAAAATATTATGAACTACTCTATGTCCACAAATTTGATTCCTGAGATGAAATGGACTGATTCCTTGAAAGACACAATGTGCCAAAATTCACAAAGGAAGAAATAATTTGAATAGACCCTATCTATTAAAGAAATTGAATCAATAACAAATAACATTTCAAATCATAAAGAACCAGATCTAGCTGAGTTCACTAGTGAATTTTACTGAAAAATTAAGGGTGAATTTATAATGATTCTCTATCTTCCAGAAGATAGAAAAAGAGGGAATACTTCCCACTTATTCTGAGTCCACCATTACCCTAATATCAAAATCACATATAAATCAAGAAAAGAAAATTACAGACTAATATACTTCATGAATATAGATACCAAAATCCTCAACGAATTACTAACAAATTGAATCCAATACTGTATAAAAAATTACACACCAAGTGGGATGTGTACCAAGTATATAAGGCTGGCTGAATATGTGAAAATCAATTATGTAGTTTAATCTATTATGTCAACAGACTACAGAAGCAAAATCATATAATCATATCAATAATGTTGAATTTTAAATAAATATCCATATGACTATATTTTCATGCAAAAGTATTCTGAATAATTTATGTAGATACTCCACCCTCCAGAAGGTAAAGGATGACTCCTCACTTGTTTAGTGTGTGCTCGTATAGTGACATACTTGACAATAGTATAGTATGTTAAGAGGGAGAAAAAGTAACTTTATGTCAGAGAAACCCTACAAATACTACCACTGTCAGTTGATCAAATTTAACATCAACATGGAGAAGTCATGTTAATAGTATGGACCATTGGGATAATTTGATTAAAATAGCTTTTTACCTCTTGTGGTCTTCCTCCTAATCCAAGAAAAAACATCATAAAATCAATCCCATTGACAGATATTCAAAAATATAACAGATTAATACTTCTCAAAATTGTCAAGGTCATCAAATACAAGGAAGGTCTGAGAAACATACACAGTGGAAAGAACTCTAAGAAGTTACAATTAAATCAAATGTGGTATCCTAGATGAGATCTTGGTGCTTAAAAATGACATTAGATAAAACCTAAGGAAATCTGAATAAAGTATGGACTTTAGTTAATAATAATAATACAGCAATATTGGTTTATTAAGAGTGACAAATAATCCGTACTAATGTAGTTAATTATAGGAGAAACAGGGTTTGGGGTATATGGGAACACTAATATCTTTACAAATTTTAGGTAAATTTACATTTATTTTGAAATGTTTTAAGTTTATTAAAAGAGCTTCTTTTCTTACTGGTCTTCTGTTTTAGCTGCCCACCCCATCATGAACATTTCCTCATTAGTCAGCATGATACTGAAGCACTTACTGTTTCCATTAAAACTTAACATTTCACAAGGTGAGGAGCGTTCTTTCTCAAGTCACTTAACTCTGTAGTGTACATGTTACATCTTTGCCAGACTTTAGTCATAACCTACCTGCTATTGACTCCCAATTTTATATCTACCATATAACTTTTCTCTGAGGTTCAAATTACTTTCATATTCTCAGATACATGTCTCAAAGACACATTCAACTTGTCCAAAAGTGATCTCATGATTCACACTTCCACTATCTCCACCCTGGAACTACAATTCAGGGTAGATCATCATCTCAGTGGATGAACCATCATCTTTTGAATTGCATAATCCAGACACCTAGTGTTATTCTCTGAACCTCCCTCTCTGATTCCCTCATAACCATAAAAACTTCTTTCAATTACACCTTTAATACATTTATTATTTTTCTTCACTTACACATCTTCACCTAAGCCCAATCATTGCCATTTGAGTTATTAACATAACCTTTAATCAATTTTCTGATATGATTAATCCATTTCTCAAAATGTAGAAAGAGTGACTTCTATTTTTTTTTTTTTTTTGCGGTATGTTGGCCTCTCACCGTTGTGGCCTCTCCCGTTGGGGAGCACAGGCTCCAGACGCGCAGGCTCAGCGGCCATGGCTCATGGGCCCAGCCGCTCCATGGCATGTGGGATCTTCCCGGACTGGGGCACGAACCCGTGTCCCCTGCATCGGCAGGCGGACTCTCAACCACTGTGCCACCAGGGAAGCCCAAGAGTGACTTCTTGAAAGCGCATAATGGTCATATCCCTTTTGTGTTTTAAAACATTTAATGACTACTCATTCATTTTATAAAAATTAATGTTTACTGGAGTATAGTTGTTTTACAATATTGTGTTAGTTTCTGCTGTACAGCAAAATGAATCAGCTATACATATACATATTTCCCCTTTTTTTGAATTTCCTTCCCATTTAGGTCACAACAGAGCACTGAGTAGAATTCCCTGTGCTGTACTGTAAGTTATCATTAGTTATCTATTTTATATACAGAGTGTATATATGTCAATCCTATTCTCCTAATTCATCCCACTCTCCCTTCCCCCCCCTCCCCCGATATCCATAGGTCTGTTCTCTGTGTCTGTGTCTCTATTTCTGCTTTGCAAATAAGTTCATCTGTACCATTTTTCTAGATATGACATATAAGCAATATTATACGATATTTATTTTTCTCTTTCTGACTTACTTCACTCTGTATAATAGTCTCTAGGTCTATCCACATCTCTTCAAATGGCACTATTTCATTCCTTTTTATGGCTGAGTAATATTCCATTGTATATATGTATCGATCTTCTTTATCTATTCCTCTGTTGATGGATATTTAAATTGCTTCCTTGTCCTGGCTATTGTAAATAGTGCTGCAATGAACATTGGGGTACATGTGTCTTTTGGAATTATGGTTTTCTCCAGGTATATGCCCAGGAGTGTGATTGCTGGGTCATATGGTAGTTCTCTTTTTAGTTTTTTGTGGAACCTCCATAATGTTTTCCACAGTGGCTATACCAATTTACATTCCAACCAACAGAGGAGGAGGGTTCCCTTCTCTCCACATCCTCTCCAGCATTTATTGTTTGTAGATTTTTTTGATAATGGCCATCCTGACCAGTGTGAGATGACACCTCATTGTAGTTTTGATTTGTATTTCTCTAATGATTAGTGATGTCGAGCAGCTTTTCATGTGTTTGTTGGCCATCTTTGTGTCTTCTACGTTATGTCTGTTATGTCTATTTAGGCTTCTGCCCATTTTTTTGGTTGGGTTGTTTGTTTTTTTGATATTGAGCTCCATGAGCTGTTTGTATATTTTGGAGATTAATCCCTTGTCAGTTTCTTCATTTGCAAATATTTTATCCCATTCTGAGGCTTGTCTTTCATTTTGTTTATGGTTTCCTTTGCTGTGCAAAAGCTTTTAAGTTTAATTAGGTCCCATTTGTTTATTTTTGTTTCTATTTTCATTACTCTAGGAGGTGGGTCAAAAAAGATCTTGCTGTAATTTATGTCAAAGTGTGTTCTGCCTATGTTTACCTACCTAAGGAGACAAAAGACCTGTACTCAGAAAACTAGAGGATACTGATGAAAGAAATCAAAGACAACACAAACCGATGGAGAGATATACCATGTTCTTGGATTGGAAGTATCACTATTGTGAAAATGACTCTACTACCCAAGGCAATCTACAGATTCAATGCAATCTCTATCAAATTATCCATGGCATTTTTCACAGGTTTAGAACAAAAAATTTTATAATTTGTATGGAAACACAAAAGGTCCCGAATTGCCAGAACAATCTTGAGAAATAAAAATGGAGCTGGAAGAATAAGGCTCCCTGACTTCAGACTAATACTACAAAGCTACAGTAATCAAGAGAGTATGGTAGTGGCACAAAAACAGAAATATAGATCAAAGGAACAGGATAGAAAGCCCAGAGATAAACTCACATACCTACAGTCACCTAATCTATGACAAAGGAGGCAAGAATATACAATGGAGAAGAGACAGTCTCTTCAGTAAGTGGTGCTGGGAAAACTGGACAGCTACATGTAAAAGAATGAAATTAGAACACTCTCTAACACCACACACAAAAATAAACTCTAGATTAAAGACCTAAATTTAAGGCCAGACACTAATGGCTACTCATTCTTAACATAAGATGAAGGCTAATCTTCTTACAAGGTGTCATGATGAATCTTTACTTTTTTCTTTTAATTTATCCTGTATGTATAATAGCCTAACACTATGGGATTTTCTAAAGAGTACACTTTAGTGAATAAGGTTAAATAGATTAAAACTATTTTCAGAGATATTTTTCTAGGAGAAAAAAACAGGACTTTTATACAAAATAATGAATTTTACATCAAAATATTTTTAAATACTACAATTGTGACCAGAAGGTAAATTACCAATTGGTTACCTATGCTGAGAGAAATGTGACAGAGTTGTTGTTGCTGTTGTTCATGCTGAACTATTACTGAAAGAAATAGGTAATGGAAGAGGTTTGATGCAAATGTCAATCTTATCCCTGGGGAGGGGACAAGATGTTGTTGTAACATCTGTTGAGATTTAAAGAAGAAATTAGAATGGTTATTTCAGGGTAATTAGAATTCCATTTTTACTAGTCATTCAGTGGGTTACATGCCTGATACATTCTGTTCTTTATTTATTTATTTTTCTCCTGAGTAGACAAGCCTAATATTATAAGAAAGAAGCACTTTAGGGAAATAACCAAAAATTGCTGAAGGAGTGAATTTTTTAATGTCCTATACACATATGCCAGCAATGTAGTCAGCAATTATAGTATCTTGGGAGATTCTTTTCTTTTTTAAATATATATATATATATATATATATTTCTGTCATAATATATAAAATTTATTTATTTAATTTATTTGTTTATTTTGACTGTCCCAGGTCTTAGTTGTGGCACGTGAGATCTTCACTGTGGCATGTTTAGTTGTGGTATGTGGACTTCTTAGTTGCAGCATGCATGTGGGATCTAGTTCCCAGACCAGGGATTGAACCCAGGCCCCCTGAATTGGGAGCACAGAGTCTTACCCACTGGACCACCAGGGAAGTCCCATACCTTGGAACATTCTTAAACTTAAGTTTATGTCCTTGTAAAGTAAGAAGGATGAATATTAATACATGGATTTTTACTTTTAGTCTTAATGAGTGATTGGAGAGAAAGATAATGAATCAGTTTTCTCTTGTCATTACCAGCACTTGGAATCAGTAGTTAGAACACCAGGAAGTAATTTTCTTTGATTTGGAGGAGTGATGGCCACCTAAAATCCCCATAGCATGATTAGTTCATGCTGACTGAAATTTGTCAATACCTACAATTTTCTCTAGTGTTAATTTCATTTCTAAAATCTATCAGCAATCAGCTTCTTCAAGGTATTTAGCTGCTTAGTGTCCCCTTCACCTGCATCTCACCTTGAATTGCCCTCAGTTGTAAACCACATGCTTCCACACTATCCTCCCCTGAAAAAAAAAGGAAAGAAAAAAGAAAAACATCTTTTCCTTAAAGCATGAGAGTAGGAAAGGAGAGAGGACCATGTGGGTCATACATTCATAAATTCAAGCACCAGTTTATTAATTTGTTTGGCTATGGAATTAATTTCATATTCAAAGAATGGTTGTCAAATGTCAACCGCTATAGTTAACCCCTCATCTGTTGATATTCTTGTATTATCCTTCTCTATAAAGAGGTTATAAATTTTCTTTCAATTAATGAGTGCTTGAGGAAACTTAAACCGTTAGAGAAATAAAATGGTTTAGTAAAATATCACACAATAATAGATAGATCTGGGCTTCCCTGGTGGCGCAGTGGTTGAGAGTCTGCCTGCCGATGCAGGGGACATGGGTTCGTGTCCCGGTCCGGGAAGATTCTACATGCCGCGGAGCGGCTGGGCCCGTGAGCCATGGCCGCTGAGCCTGCGCGTCCGGAGCCTGTGCTCCGCAACGGGAGAGGCCACAACAGTGAGAGGCCGGCGTACCGCAAAAATAATAATAATAATAATAACAATAGATAGATCTGTTATAAGGTCTACTTTTTCTAAATGTCCTCTGCTGTTTTCTCATTCTCTCTCTCTCTCCCTGCCCCCACACTCCTCTCATTAAGACATATTTCAGAGACTTCCGGGAAGATGGCAGAAGAGTAAGACGCGGAGATCACCTTCCTCTCCACAGATACACCAGAAATACATCTACGCGTGGAACAACTCCTACAGAACACCTACTGAACGCTGGCAGAAGACCTCAGACCTCCCAAAAGGCAAGGAACCCCCCACGTACCTGGTTAGGGCAAAAGAAAAAACTAAACAGAGACAAAAGGATAGGGACGGGTCCTGCACCAGCGGGAGAGAGCTGTGAAGGAGGAAAAGTGTCCACACACTAGGAAGCCCCTTCGCGGGTGGAGACTTCGGGAGGCGGAGTGGGGGAGCTTGGGAGCCGCGGAGGAGAACACAGCAACAGGGGTGCGGAGGGCAAAGCGGACAGATTCCAGCGCAGAGGATCGGGCCGACCGGCACTCACCAGCCGAGAGGCTTGTCTGCTCGCCCGCCGGGGCGGGCGGGACTGGGACCTGAGGCTCCGGCTTTTGTCGGAGCGCCGGGAGAGGACTGAGGTTGGCGGCGTGAACACAGCCTGCGGGGCGTTGGTGCGCCGCGGCTGGCCGGGAGAGAGTCCGGGGAGGGCTCTGGACCTGCCGAAGAGGCAAGAGACTTTTACGTCCCTCTTTGTTTCCTGGTGCACGAGGAGAGGGGATTAAGAACGCTGCTTGAGAGAGCTCCAGGGACGGGCGCGAGCCGCGGCTAAGAGTGCGGAGCCCAGAGACGGACGTGGGACGCTAGGGCCGCTGCTGCCGCCGCCAGGAGGCCTGTGTGCAAACACAGGTCACTAGCCACACGCCCTTCTGGGGAGCCTGTGCAGCCCGCCACTGCCAGGGTCCTGGGATCCAGGGACGGCTCCCCGGGAGAGCGCACGGAGCGCCTCAGGCTGCAGCGTCACGCCGGCCTCTGCCGCTGCAGGCCCGCCCCGCACTCCGTGACCCTCCCTACCCCCCGGCCTGGGTGAGCCAGAGCCTCCGAATCAGCGGCTCCTTTAACCTCGTCCTGTCTGAGCAAAGAACAGACGCCCTCCGGCGACCTACACGCACAGGCGGGGCCAAATCCAAAGCTGAGCCCCTGGGAACTGTCAGAACAAAGAAGAGAAAGGGAAATCTCTCCCAGCAGCCTCAGAAGCAGCGGATTAAAGCTCCACAATCAACTTGATATACCCTGCATCTGTGGAATACCTGAATAGACAACGAATCATCCCAAATTAAGGAGCCCTGTGGATGAAAGGCTCTTGGTGCTGCAGCCAGGACTCAGTGCTGTGCCTCTGAGGTAGGAGAGCCAACTTCAGGACACTGGTCCACAAGAGGCCTCCCAGCTGCACATAATATCAAACAGCAAAAATCTCCGAGAGATCTCCATCTCAACGCCAGCACCCAGCTTCACTCAACGACCAGCAAGCTACAGTGCTGGACATCCTATGCCAAACAACTAGCAAGACAGGAACACAACCCCACCCATTAGCAGAGAGGCTGCCCAAAATCATAGTAAGTCTACAGACACCCCAAAACACACCACCAGACGTGGACCTGCCCACCAGAAAGACAAGATCCAGCCTCATACACCAGAACACAGGCACTAGTACCCTCCACCAGGAAGCCTACACAACCCACTGAACCAACCTTAGCCACTGGGGACAGACACAAAAAACAACAGGAACTACGAACCTTCAGCCTGCAAAAAAGGAGACCCCAAACACAGTAAGATAAGCAAAATGAAAAGACAGAAAAACACACAGCAGATGAAGGAGCAAGATAAAAACCCACCAGACCTAACAAATGAAGAGGAAATAGGCAGTCTACCTGAAAAAGAATTCAGAATAATGATAGTAAGGTTGATCCGAAATCTTGGAGATAGAATGGACAATAGAATGGACAAATTGCAAGAATCAGTTAACAAGGACCTAGAAGAACTAAAGATGAAGCAAGCAACGATGAACAACACAATAAATGAAATTAAAAGTACTCTAGATGGGATCAATAGCAGAATAACTGAGGCAGAAGAACGGATAAGTGACCTGGAAGATAAAATAGTGGAAATAACTACTGCAGAGCAGAATAAAGAAAAAAGAATGAAAAGAACTGAGGACAGTCTCAGAGACCTCTGGGACAACATTAAACGCACCAACATTCGAATTATAGGGGTCCAGAAGAAGAAGAGAAAAAGAAAGGGACTGAGAAAATATTTGAAGAGATTATAGTTGAAAACTTCCCTAATATGGGAAAAGAAATCATTAATCAACTCCAGGAAGCACAGAGAGTCCCATACAGGATAAATCCAAGGAGAAATATGCCAAGACACATATTAATCAAATTGTCAAAAATTAAATACAAAGAAAACATATTAAAAGCAGCAAGGGAAAAACAACAAATAACACACAAGGGAATCCCCATAAGGTTAACAGCTGATCTTTCAGCAGAAACTCTGCAAGCCAGAAGGGAGTGGCAGGACATATTGAAAGTGTTGAAGGAGAAAAACCTGCAACCAAGATTACTCTACCCAGCAAGGATCTCATTCAGATTTGATGGAGAAATTAAAACCTTTACAGACAAGCAAAAGCTGAGAGAGTTCAGCACCACCAAACCAGCTCTACAACATCTGCTAAAGGAACTTCTCTAGGCAAGAAACACAAAAGAAGGAAAGGACCTACAATAACGAACCCAAAACAATTAAGAAAATGGGAATAGGAACACACATATCGATAATTACCTTAAATGTAAATGGACTAAATGCTCCCACCAAAAGACACAGATTGGCTGAATGGATACAAAAACAAGACCCATATATTTGCTGTCTACAAGAGACCCACTTCAGACCTAGAGACACATACAGACTGAAAGTAAGGGGATGGAAAAAGGTATTTCATGCAAATGGAAACCAAAAGAAAGCTGGAGTAGCAATTCTCATATCAGACAAAATAGACTTTAAAACAAAGACTATTAGAAGAGACAAAGAAGGACACTACATAATGATCAAGGGATCGATCCAAGAGGAAGATATAACAATTGTAAATATTTATGCACCCAACATAGGTGCACCTCAATACATAAGGCAAATACTGACAACCATAAAAGGGGAAATCGACAGTAACACATTCATAGTAGGGGACTTTAACACCCCACTTTCACCAATGGACAGATCATCCAAAATGAAAATAAATAAGGAAACACAAGCTTTAAATGATACATTAAACGAGATGGAGTTAATTGATATTTATAGGACATTCCATCCAAAAACAACAGAATACACATTTTTCTCAAGTGCTCATGGAACATTCTCCAGGATAGATCATATCTTGGGTCACAAATCAAGCCTTGGTAAATTTAAGAAAATTGAAAATGTATCAAGTATCTTTTCTGACCACAACGCCATGAGACTAGATATCAATTACAGGAAAAGATCTGTAAAAAATACAAACACATGGAGGCTAAACAATACACTACTTAATAATGAAGTGATCACTGAAGAAATCAAAGAGGAGATCAAAAAATACCTAGAAACAAATGACAATGGAGACACAACGACCCAAAACCTGTGGGATGCAGCAAAAGCAGTTCTAAGGGGGAAGTTTATAGCAATACAAGCCCACCTTAAGAAGCAGGAAACATCTCGAATAAACAACCTAACCTTGCACCTCAAGCAATTAGAGAAAGAAGAACAAAAAAACCCGAAAGCTAGCAGAAGGAAAGAAATCATAAAAATCAGATCAGAAATAAATGAAAAAGAAATGAAGGAAACAATAGCAAAGATCAATAAAACTAAAAGCTGGTTCTTTGAGAAGATAAACAAAATAGATAAACCACTAGCCAGACTCATCAAGAAAAAAAGGGAGAAGACTCAAATCAATAGAATTAGAAATGAAAAAGGAGAGGTAACAACTGACACTGCAGAAATAAAAGAGATCATGAGAGATTACTACAAGCAACTCTATGCCAATAAAATGGACAATCTGGAAGAAATGGACAAATTCTTAGAAATGCACAACCTGCCAAGACTGAATCAGGAAGAAATAGAAAATATGAACAGACCAATCACAAGCACTGAAATTGAAACTGTGATTAAAAATCTTCCAACAAAGAAAAGCCCAGGACCAGATGGCTTCACAGGCGAATTCTATCAAACATTTAGAGCAGAGCTAACACCTATCCTTCTCAAACTCTTCCAAAATATAGCAGAGGGAGGAACACTCCCAAACTCCTTCTACGAGGCCACCATCACCTTGATACCAAAACCAGACAAGGATGTCACAAAGAAAGAAAACTACAGGCCAATATCACTGATGAACATAGATGCAAAAATCCTCAACAAAATACTAGCAAATAGAATCCAACAGCACATTAAAAGGATCATACACCATGATCAAGTGGGGTTTATTCCAGGAATGCAAGGATTCTTCAATATACGCAAATCTATCAATGTGATAAACCATATTAACAAACTGAAGGAGAAAAACCATATGATCATCTCAATAGATGCAGAGAAAGCTTTTGACAAAATTCAACACCCATTTATGATAAAAACCCTGCAGAAAGTAGGCATAGAGGGAACTTTCCTCAACATAATAAAGGCCATATATGACAAGCCCACAGCAAACATCATCCTCAATGGCGAAAAACTGAAAGCATTTCCACTAAGATCAGGAACAAGACAAGGTTGCCCACTCTCACCACTCTTATTCAACATAGTTTTGGAAGTTTTAGCCACAGCAATCAGAGAAGAAAAGGAAATAAAAGGAATCCAAATCGGAAAAGAAGAAGTAAAGCTGTCACTGTTTGCAGATGACATGATCCTATACATAGAGAACCCTAAAGATGCTACCAGAAAACTACTAGAGCTAATCAATGAATTTGGTAAAGTGGCAGGATACAAAATTAATGCACAGAAATCTCTGGCATTCCTATATACTAATGATGAAAAATCTGAAAGTGAAATCAAGAAAACACTCCCATTTACCATTGCAACAAAAAGAATAAAATATCTAGGAATAAACCTACCTAAGGAGACAAAAGATCTGTATGCAGAAAATTATAAGACACTGATGAAAGAAATTAAAGATGATACAAATAGATGGAGAGATATACCATGTTCTTGGATTGGAAGAATCAACATTGTGAAAATGACTCTACTACCGAAAGCAATCTATAGATTCAATGCAATCCCTATCAAACTACCACTGGCATTTTTCACAGAACTAGAACAAAAAATTTTGCAATTTGTATGGAAACACAAAAGACCCCGAATAGCCAAAGCAATCTTGAGAACGAAAGAAGGAACTGGAGGAATCAGGCTCCCAGACTTCAGACTATACTACAAAGCTACAGTTATCAAAACGGTATGGTACTGGCACAAAAACAGAAAGATAGATCAATGGAACAGGATAGAAAGCCCAGAGATAAACCCACGCACATATGGTCACCTTATCTTTGACAAAGGAGGCAGAAATGTACCATGGAGAAAGGACAGCCTATTCAATAAGTGGTGCTGGGAAAACTGGACAGCTACATGTAAAAGTATGAAGTTAGATCACTCCCTAACACCATACACAAAAATAAGCTCAAAATGGATTAAAGACCTAAATGTAAGGCCAGAAACTATCAAACTCTTAGAGGAAAACATAGGCAGAACACTCTATGACATAAATCACAGCAAGATTCTTTCTGACCCACCTCCTAGAGTAATGGAAATAAAAACAAGAGTAAACAAATGGGACCTAATGAAACTTAAAAGCTTTTGCGCAGCAAAGGAAACCATAAAGAAGACCAAAAGACAACCCTCAGAATGGGAGAAAATATTTGCAAATGAAGCAACTGACAAAGGATTGATCTCCAAAATTTATAAGCAGCTCATGCAGCTTAATAACAAAAAAACAAACAACCCAATCCAAAAATGGGCAGAAGACCTAAATAGACATTTCTCCAAAGAAGATATACAGAGTGCCAACAAACACATGAGAGAATGCTCAACATCACTAATCATGAGAGAAATGCAAATCAAAACTACAATGAGATATCACCTCACACCAGTCAGAATGGCTATCATCAAAAAATCTAGAAACAATAAATGCTGGAGAGGGTGTGGAGAAAAGGGAACCCTCTTACACTGTTGGTGGGAATGTAAATTGATACAGCCACTGTGGAGAACAGTATGGAGGTTCCTTAAAAAGCTACAAATAGAACTACCATATGACCCAGCAATCCCACTACTGGGCATATACCCTGAGAAAACCATAATTCAAAAAGAGTCATGTACCAAAATGTTCATTGCAGCTCTATTTACAATAGCCCAGAGATGGAAACAACCTAAGTGTCCATCATCGGATGAATGGATAAAGAAGATGTGGCACATATATACAATGGAATATTACTCAGCCATAAAAAGAGACGAAATTGAGCTATTTGTAATGAGGTGGATAGACCTAGAGTCTGTCATACAGAGTGAAGTAAGTCAGAAAGAGAGAGACAAATACCGTATGCTAACACATATATATGGAATTTAAAAAAAAAATGTCATGAAAAACCTAGGGGTGAAACAGGAATAAAGACACAGACTTACTAGAGAATGGACTTGAGGCTATGGGGAGGGGGAAGTGTAAACGGTGACAAAGCGATAAAGAGGCATGGACATATATACACTACCAAACGTAAGGTAGATAGCTAGTGGGAAGCAGCCGCATAGCACAGGGAGATCAGCTCGGTGCTTTGTGACCACCTGGAGGGGTGGGATAGGGAGGGTGGGAGGGAGGGAGACGCAAGCGGGAAGAGCTATGGGAATATATGTATATATATAACTGATTCATTTTGTTGTGAAGCTGAAACTAACATACCATTGTAAAGCAATTATACTCCAATAAAGATGTTAAAAAAAAAAAAAAAAAAAAAAGACATATTTCAGGAGCTGTACAATTCACTCACTTAAAATGTACAATTCATTTTTTTATATTCAGTCAGGCAACCATCAACACAATCTAAGTTTAGAACATTATCAATAAACCCAAAAAGAAACCCATGACTATTAGCAGTGACTTCTCATTTCACAATATCTCTTGAGCCCTAAGCCCCAGAGAGCCACTAATCTACTTTCTCTCAGCAGGTTTCTCTATTCTGCACATTTTATATAAATGGAATAAAAAATGTGACCTTTTATAGTGGGCTCTGTCACTTAGCGTGTTTTCAAGTTTCATTCATATTGAATCATGTATCAGTACTTCATTCTTTTATTGCTGAATATATTCCATTGTATGCATATACTGCATTTTTTGTATCTATTGATCAGTTGATGGACACTTCAGTTGTTTCTACTTCTTGGCTTTTATGATTACTGATGCTATGAAGGTTTGTGTAAAAGTTTGTGTGTAGACATTTATTTTTGTTCACTCCTGTTTTACTTTTTGGAAAACTTTCTAAAGAATTAATAATAATTCTTCTTTAAATTTGAGTTAGAATTCACAAGTGAATCTATCTAAGCCTTGTCTTTTCCTTGTGTGAAATTTTTAATGACCAATTCAATCTCTTTACTTGTTTTACACATACTCATACTTTCTATATCTTCTTTAGTCTGTTTCTGCAGTCAAATTCTGTTTTGTTGTCATATATTTTCTCACGTTAATCTCTTAATATGTCTTTCATATGTATACGGTCAATACGATGCTTTCTTTCATTCCTGATTTAATCAGTTGAGTCTCCTCTTTCTTTTAGTCTTGTTTAATTTAGCTAAAACTTTGTCAATTTTTGTTGATCTTACCATAGAACTAACTTTTTTTCATTTAATTTTCTATTCTCTCTTTTACCAATTTCTGCTGTATTATTTATTCTGCTTGCTTTAGACTTAGTTTGCTCTTCTATCAGTATATTTAGGTGAAATGTTAGCTTATTGATTTCAGATTTTTTTGTTTTTGAATAAAGTCATTAACATACATAAATTTAATTATAATCACTGCTTTATATACATCACATAATTTCTGGTATATAGTGTTTTAATTTCCATTCATCTAAAAGTACATTCTAATTTTTCTTGTGATTTCCTTAACTTACTGATTAGCAGTGTGTTTTCTTTAGCTTTCACATATTGTGTATTCTCTAAATATCTTATTATACTGATTTTTAATCTCATTGCAGTGTAGTCAGATAACATATTTAGTATGACTTTATTTCTTTCAAATTTATTAAGGAATGTTTTGTGCTCTAGTGTGTGGTCTATCCTGGAGACTGTCCTCTGTTCAACGTGCACTTGAGAAGAATATATACTCCACTGCTTGGGGGGGTGGGTAGAATTATTTATAGATGTCTGTTAAGTCTATTTTGCTTATAGTTTTGTTTGAGATGCCTTTATTTTTATTAATCTTCTGCCTAGTTTTCTCTCCATTATTGAAAGTATGGTACTGAAGACTATAACCATTATTGTATTATCAATATTCCTTTATTTCTCTTAGAATTTACTCAATGTATTTTGTGACTCTGTTGTTAGGTGCATATATGTATATAATCTTTATAGCTTCATGATTGACTGACATTTTATCATCATAAAATGTCCCACTTTGCTGTAGGAACTTCTTGCTTTAAAGGATTTTTTTTTTTTTATTCTGCCTGATGAATACAGCCATACTTATGGATGCTGTTTATATGACATATTTTTTAAAAACCTTTTAAATTTTATTATATTTGTGTCTTTGAATCTAAAGTGTGCCTCCTCTAGAAAGCACAAAGTTGGATCTTGCATTATTTTTTTAATCCAGGGAGAGAATAAACAAGTCTATATTTATATATTTATTGTTGGCCAAAAAGTTTGTTTGGATTTTTCTGTAAGATGTTACAGAAAAACACTGAATGAACTATTTGGCCAACCCAATATATTATTTGTTTATATTAACATTCTTATTTACCCTTTCCTGTTCTCTTAATTTGTTACTGAGAGTTCAAGTTAACATCTGATTTTATTTCCTTATTTGGTGCAGGTTTTCTACAACTCACTTCTTTTGGGCTATTATCGAACACTATACTAAATTTCTGCATGTATTTTGACCAATAGTATATATATGTATGTATGTATTTTTTAAATATATATATTAAAAGATATATATTTAAAAGACAGTAGGATAGATTATATGCATATATATTGCTAAATGTATATATATATATATATATATATATATATATATATATTTTGTTTTACACAGCCACTTTAGCAAATAAAGAAAAAATATACATTTATACTGTCTTAAAATTGCATGATTACCTTTATCAGTGCTCTTTATTTCTTTCATGTGGATTCAAATTACTCTCTGTGTCACTTGTTCTTAGCCTGAAGAAATTCATTCAGTATTTGTTGTAAAGTGAGCCTTCTAGCAACCACTTCTCCCCATTTTTTGGTTTGGAAATGTCTTTATCTCACATTAATTATTGAAAGATAATTTAACTGCTGATAAGATTCTTGTTTGACTTTTTTTTTCTTTCAGCATTTTGACTATGTCATCTTACTGTCTTGTGACCTCAATTGATATTGATGAGAAGTCTGCTGTCAATCTTATTGAGGTTTCTTTGTATATGACAAGTTATTTTTCTCTTGCTCATTTCAAGGCTTACTTTTTCAGTGTTTGATTTCCAACATTCTTTCTATGATATGTCTGGTGGTGAATGTTTTCATGTTTATCCACTTAGATTTCATTTAAATCTGTAGATTAATAATTTCATCACATTTGGGAAGTGTTCAGCCTTACTCCTCAAATGTTCTTTTTTGCTTCTTTTCCTCCCACTTCTTTTTGGCATACTTCTTTTATACATATGTTAGTGCACTTAATGGTATCCCATTATTCTGAGGTTCTGTTTATTTTTCTTTATTCCTTCTTCTTTCTAGTCTTCTGATTGCATAAGCTTTGTTAAACTATTTTCAATTTTGCTGTTCTTTCTTCTGCCAATCTAAACATACTGTTTGGCACTACTAATGACTTTTTTTTAAAAGTTTTAGTTATTGTATTTTCAATTCCAGAATTTCCATTTGATTTTTTTCTTTTTATTATTTCGATCTCTTGACTCATGTTCTCTTATTTTCCTTTATTTCTTAAGCATTGTTTCCTTCAATGAAAATATTTGTAAATGTTTACAATAGCTGCTTTGAAATCTTTGCTTACTAAATCTGATTTTGGGTCCCTTTCAAAGGCTATTTCTATTGTCTTTTTTTTTTTTTTTTTTCTGAGTATACATCACACTTCCCTGGTTTTTGCAAAGAAGTGGTTTTTTAAACTGGACATTTTAGATAATATATTGTACCAAAATCAATACTCCCCCCCACTCCCCATTATGGCTTGTTGTTGCTCTTTGTTTGCTCAGTCACTTACTACTTGGATATACTATTTAATGTAGCTTATTTCTTCTTACAAGATCAGTTTCTTATGTTGCTCCTTCTAATCAGTAAACCTGTTCTGCACTCTGTCCCCTGAGATAACACTTAGAGTAGCTGTGCTATCTTTGGCTGTCTCCCCAAATATTTCTGTTAAGCAGTCTGTCTCTATTTGTATCACACCCAGCTGTTTGTCTTCATTAATTGCAGACTGCATGCTCTATTGTTTTGACAGTTACCTGAAGGCATAAATTGCTCCAAATTTTGATCCCTTTCAATTTAGTCCTTTACAAGGGAAATTTTAAACCAGTTTTAAAACTGCAGTCTTTGTGGTTCATTCTAAATTCAGGAGGGCTCCTCCCTTTAGTTCTCTCTGTTAAACTTCTAGATGGTTTAATGGTTAGCTCTCATAGAGTGACAGCCTATTCATAAATATCTACCACCAAAATCTCTATTGTTTTTGACATTCCCTTTCACTCTTTCAAATGAAGTCAATTTTATTGAGAAGAACTTCCAAAGTCTCTCTCTGTTCTTATAGCCTGCCTCTCCCTTTCGTCAAAATGTCTCTGCTGCTGCTCTGGATCTGGGTGTGCAGATATTTGTCCATTTCTTTGCTGGTCCAGAATATTAGCCTCCAGTCTTCTCAGATTTACTCTCCCTATGTGGAACCAATGTACTATGGGTAAGGCACACAAGGATGATTGGGACTCCATTATTCTCAGTTTCTGCCCTATAAATGTGGTTTGGGTGGAGAAAGGAGTCCCAGATGGCTCAGATTATCTTGCCTGGAATAGAATTTCCAAAAAATAGAGCTGTGGGATTGGGAAAACTTGATAGCTTCCCCCTTCTGTGGAGATAAATTATCTCTTGTCTGGTATGTAGGAGAAGAGGGAGCACCAAGCTCTTGAATGTTCTTACCAGGATTACAGATTCCATTACAATGAACTGATGGGGGAAGTGAGTGGGCTATAGCTCAAACATCACAGACTATTGCTATTCTTAGTGAGATTTACATTTTCTTGAATAAATACTTCTTAATTTACTCTCTGCCTTTAGAACAATTCCTAAAAACTTTAAATGGTTGTGGGTTTGTTTGTTTTTAATAATTTTCATCAGTTAAACTTGCTTTGTCAGGAAAATATGTGCCAAGTTCCTCATATCACCATTCTGAACTTGTTCTCCTTATTCTTATTATACTAGTGCTCCCTTCCTTTTATTTTCTCCAAGATTTATGACTGGTGACTATGCTCTCATGCTAATATCCCCTTACCTCCACCAATAAGCAATTGAGAGCTAACTGTATAAGAAGCCAGACAATATTACTAAATCACCAAGATATACTACACAGAGACAAGTACTAAACAATATGAAATGTCTACCTAGTGAAAGTACTCAATCTATTTGACTCATTTATTTCTAGACTTTTAATGGCTTAGCCATATTTTTTCTACTACCACAATTATTATAACATCAGTTGTTTTCTACCTATATTTTGTTTGTTGTCTTCACTTTCTTAACCTAAAGTGTTGGGGTATATACCACCTTAGTAAACACAGCCTTATTAATCTGAAGGTATTCCTTTTTTTTATCTTTTCTCTGATAGTATCAGGCTGATGTCCCCTGAATTTTATGAACCAGAAACACAGGCTGCTTGTCTCTCTAAGGGCCAATATGATGCTTATCCTATTGTATAATTTAATAAATTTCATTTATATATTAAGGAAAAAAGCTATTATGTATTAAAAAAATAAATTAGAACAAGATTTGAGGAGGAAAGTGAAGGTAAACTAAATGCAATTTTATGTCAGGTGCTGGAGAAACATTATCTTGATGTGAGGTAAGAACTATCATTTTCATTTTACATTTAAGATTCATGAAACTCAGAAAAAAATAAGTCATGTGTAATTAGAGTCAGAGCTAGTATTTGAAACCATTTTCTGTAGGGTCCATGTTTTGAAGCAAAATCTCTGTAACATACCATGAATAATGACACCCCTAGGAATGTCTCCTAAGATAGAGTGCCCACATATAGTAGTGAAAATAAGCTGAAATTCCAGAGACTTGTACCAATCCTCATAAATTTTTGACATTAAGAGAGGTTATACTGTAATACTGCAATAAATACACCACTAAGGATTAAGGAAGAGGTTAAATCAAACTACGATAAAAAAGTTAGTGACAGGGGCTTCCCTGGTGGCACAGTGCTTGAGAGTCCGCCTGTTGATGCAGGGGACATGGGTTCGTGCCCCGGTCTGGGAGGATCCCACATGCCACGGAACGGCTGGGCCCGTGAGCCATGGCCTCTGAGCCTGCGTGTCCGGAGCCTGTGCTCTGCAACGGGAGAGGGCACAGCAGTGAGAGGCCCATGTACTGCAAAAAAAAAAAAAAAAAAAAAAAGTTAGTGACAAAAAATTTATCTAAAGTGTGTAAAGATTTGTTTTATTATAACACCGAGTTATTTTAAACAAGTTTTTAATCTTTGTTTAAAAGTATTCATTCTTGACAAAATCTTTTGAAAAAATAGGCCCTATGACTTGAATAATCTGCTCAAATTACTAACAACTATCCTCATTTCTAGAGAGGATCTATGAAGAAAACAATTTTTGAGTGCTTCACGCTACAAAGTCAAAATGCAAAATGACAGCCATTGCCACAAGGTGTTTTAAGAAAAAATATGCAGAGAAAAATTTCCAAATTGGATGGAGTTACATATTTGCTACAAGGCATATTTCCTTTATACAAATTGTTTTGTAAATTTGATATTTATATTGAGATTTATGGACAATTTTTAAATATTTTTGTACCATCCAAAATAATTTTAATTTTAAGCTAATGTGTGTGTGTTAAGGAAACAAGTTAGTTGAAGGTTATATTTAATTAAATTTAATTAAAATCATTTATATGCTGTAACTGAGGTATTATTTTGCTCATCAAAAAACAAAAAAGAAAAAAAATTTCTACATAATAACTTCCATTCACTTTTAACATAATAGCCCCCAATAATTATCAAGTCATTTTTATCATTTTATCAAGGTAAGAAAACTTTTTTTCTACGTACAAGAATTACATTTTACCATGAATGTTAGCAATGTATTTTATTTTGAGGGTAGTATAGATAAAGACAACACTTTGAGATTGTTTTCATTGATAATATTTTTAAAGTTTCTCTTCAAAAGTAATTAAAAATTAATTTACATGATAAATGTAATAGCTAAATTAAACATTATGTTAAAGATCAACAACCTCAGTTAGTTTATAAAGAGGAAGCTGTTATGCTTCATATCATATTAGAAGTTTTTGGAGCTAAATCATGTGAAAAGCAAGTGCCTTCTGCCACCAAACATTTTTGTCAACATAGCTAGGAAAAGGCTGTTGAAACTTACATATTTTTGTAACAGAGAACAACAATTATATCCAGAATCAAATTCTTTAGAAGTCTGGACAGAAATTTTTTTATTTTTAAGTTTTAAAAAATAGTGTTATTTAATAAATAACTTGCCACTCATTATTTCTATGACTTTTATATTATATAGATTTCCAAAAATATTTAGAAATTTTCACATTTTATACTATTATATTTCAAAGGATTTAATGGTTATGTATTGAAGCTTCATGGTAGTATACAATTCAGACTTTAGAACAAGACTGCTCAGATTTCATCTACTAGCTACTAACTTGGGGAAAGTTACTGTGAACTATAAGCCTAAGTATTCTTAAATATAAAACAAGGATCATATGCATAAGAGTAATCATAAGCGTGAACATGTTTGCAGAGATATTGAGAGTATCCTGGGGATAATGAATTTTCCATGAAGGTTGCTCATCCCTATTACCGTATAATATAGATTTTCTTATATATAAGGGACTAAATATTTTAACTTTAATAATCGTGTTAATCATTATAATATCTTAAATGTTTTGCTTCTACATTCCCACACAAACAACTGTATTATATATGTGCATTCATTTTTTTGTTTCAGCAGAAGTGTTATTTATATTTATGTGGTGAATATGATAATATGAAAAATAGAAACCTTCAGTATAATTTAAAGGTAAGCAGAAATTCCTATTATAGCAATATCTATGCTTTGATAATTTTTAGACTGTATCAGGGTTCTCCAGAGAAATGGAACCAAAAGGATCCTCCCACTCCCTCTCTCTCTCATTTCTTTCTCTCCCTTTCTCCCTCTTTTATGAGATTTCTCATAAGGAATTGCCTCATGTGATTATGAAGGCTGAGAAGTCCCACAATCTGCAATCTGTGAATTGGAGATCCAGGAAAGCTTGTGTTGTAGTTGGAAGGCCTGAAAGCCAGAGAGCTGTTGGTGTAGATTCTAGTCCATGTCTAAAAGCCTGAGAACCCAGAGTGCCTAGGTCAGGAAAAGATCGAAGTCCCAGCTCACACAGTCAGGCAGAGAGTGAAATCAACAGTTCTCTACCTTTTTCTCTATTCAGGCCCTGAAGGGTAGATACACACACATAACTGAAGTGTTCATATTTTCATAAAAAATATTTCACAATAATATGCCTATCTATGTGTGTTTAATATACTGGGTTGTTCATTCAAAAAATATTAGGTTCTAATAAAGTATAGTTGATTCACAGTGTTGAGCTAGTTTCAGGTGTACAGCAAAGTGATTCAGTTATTTATGTATATATATATATATATTATTTTTCAGATTATTTTCCCTTATAGATTATTATAAAATATTGAGTATAGTTCCCTATACTATACAGTAAGTCTTTGTTGGTTATCTATTTTATATATAGTAGTGTGTTTATGTTAATCCCAACACTGTAAATCAACTATTCTTCAATAAAGTAAAGAAAAAAAAAATTAATGAGATTCTGTTTTTTTCAGCACTCACATAAACAGATGTATAAAGTAAATTGCTATTGTATTGCTGAATATCATAAAATTTTTACATATCATATATTCATATGTATTTTTATTTCATCTGCTTTTCACTTCATTTTCATCACACAAACTTGAATTTCACTTAAAAATATTTTTTGTTGGGCTTCCCTGGTGGTGCAGTGGTTGAAAGTCCGCCTGTCGATACAGGGGACGTGGGTTCATGCCTCGGTCCGGGAAGATCCCACATGCTGCGGAGCAGCTGGGCCCGTGAGTCATGGCCGCTGCGCCTGCGCATCCAGAGAATGTGCTCCGCAACGGGAGAGGCCACAGCAGTGAGAGGCCTGTGTACCACAAAAAATATATATATATATATTTTTTGTTTGTTTGCTGTTTTCAGTTTAACTAAGAATAATTAAGAATAATTGTTAAAATAATTAAATAAAATAATTATTTTTATTAAGAATAATACTTTTTAATAATTTTAGAAATTATCTAACTTTTCTACCCAGGGTAATGATTGTTTATTGAGAGCTTACAATATAAAATAACATAATAGGTAATGAATAAGAAAAACTGAATTCCTTATGCTTTTTAGAACTGGAAAGTACAAATAGAAATTCAAAGCACAAACAAAATAAGTAGTTAAAACCTGAAGAAATGTACATATATGGTGTTAGGCTAATGGTAAAAAATAGGAAATTAGGAAGATTTTTTTCAGGCATTGGTGTCAATACCTGTGGAGAGGAGCAAGTAGTAGAGAATCAAATATGCTATAAAGGGACTTAAGTGATATCAGTTTGGCAGCTATTTCCGCTGTTTTCAAGCTATTTTATCTAAGCACACCAAAACGAATTCAGAGATTAGCTTAGCGTCTGAACCAGCTGTCCTCATAACTGAATAGGATTAGACAACTTATTTATTACTGCTCAAATCTCTCTTCCTCTCTTTCAGCAAACATATGGATATCTTCCAGTTCTCTTAATTTTCAATACTGCTGGGACTCAATCTCTGAGGGTGACATGTGGCATGTTTCATAATTACACTCATGGGAGCAAACAGATGTTTCTAGAAAAACCATGTACATATATGTGCAAGTGTGTGAATAAATATACATACACACAAAATTTTCTATGTGAAAGTTTCTGGATAATCATGTTAAGACCTATATAAATATGGAAATGACACATATTTTGCCAGGTATCGGTTGGTCTCAATCATGTATCAAATCATATTTCCACAGGATTTGGTTAGTGGTTACTGCTTTAATTAATGAAAACTAGAGACAAATTTACTCATCTAACTGGGAAAATTTGGAAATACTGTAAAGCATTGCAAAACATGAGATGATTTTACTGTTACACTTAAACATTACATTTTATGTATATTTAAAATGGAATTACACATTCAATCAGGACTGGTGTTCCTAGGCTAAAACTGACCTTTTTTGGTGATTGGTGGGTTCTTTTGTTCTGTGTCAAACAGAAATGTCATCTCTGACAAATATTGTTTACGTCCTATTTTAACCACATTCACATAAATCCTGCAACATAGGATAATTGTACTCTTTCCCCATACTTCTTGTTGAGATTTATTTATTCCCAATGGCATCTTTTGATCAGACTAATTTTAATTAGTCATCAATTAACAGACAGTTTCATGGATATATACTATTACATAAGCTAACCAGAAAGACAGAAAATAAAATAATTTATCATTTTAAGGAATCACTCAACTTTCTGTATAAAGCACTATCCTCATTCTATATTTCCTAATTATCTCAAAATTTTACCAATGATTCTCCCTTTTTAAAAGATGACTTTAGTATTTTTTTAGTGACTATAAGTTATTTGGACTGATATAGCCACATGAAAACTTGAGGAAGCACATACAACATTCTAAACTCTTTTGGGACAGGAAATCAGAGAGTCATATAATGTGATCAATAAGATGAAAACCTGCCCAAGGGTTTACAGAAAATATTTAGAATCAAAATTGAGACCCTTATTTCTGAAAAAAATAAACAATGGGTAGACCTCAAACTTTCATGTAAAATAGATATTTATAAATTGCTTTACTGATATTTGAATTCAAGTGTCTATCCACAATTTTGTGTAGAGATAGGTAAATACATAAGTACTGAAGAAATAAATCACTAATTTCTTAATTCGTTTACATTTATTCAAGAAATTAATTTTTAAAATACTTAGTAATAGGGTAACTAGTAATAATATTAGTATTTAACGTTGCAGTCAAGATAGGAATCCAAACCCAATGTTTGTAGAAAATATTCATCTAGGTCACATTGGATAATATCTGAAACACTTTATGTTCCAAAAATGTCACACTTTATTACTCAATCAAGGACTGTCTTTACCAATACCAATGACATGCATACTGAAAAACAGACAAAAAAACCCTGTACTTAAAACATCTTACACATGTTAGCATTTGACAATTAAAAACATTTCACCATATCTCTGTGAGATAAACATGACAGATATTATTGTCCTCTTTTTATAAACTAAGAAATTGTAGGTCAAAGAGATTTTCCAAGGTCATGTGTGTAATATTTAACAAAACCAAAATAAGTAATTATTTACTTTGATTTCTACACAGTGACCCATTACTTATGCTATGATAAAATTAATTTGTCTAAAATCACACAGCAGTAGAGCAAGAGGGAGCTTAAATTCACATGAAATTTGAAAGTTAAGGGAAACTATCACTGTGAAAAGAATACTGCTTCCCAGGTATCCATTTTTGTGTATATTCTAAATGATTTCTACTGCTGTATAATCATGTCTTTTAAAGGAAATATGCTGCAGACAATCATTAAGACCCAAAAACCAAACAGTGAGAATCACTGAGTCTGTGGTTAACATAAAATAGTTCATGTAAAGTATGAATTTTTGAGAACCCAGAGGCAAGGTCAAATCTACTGTAGTACATTTAACTGAAGAAGGTCGCAGCTTGCAGTTTACATGCATTGACTGCTTCTCTGTCGGATTTTCATTGGACCCCAACGATCCTGCTGATAGACTTGTCTGGAAGATGACCTCTGATTATTATGGTATGTTGTTTTCAGAGCAGATAACAGTGTGCGTTCATTTTAGGTTTTCTGCTATAAGGATGCATTAGATGAAAGTGGTCATATACTGGCTCCTAATTAAAGCTCACAAACATTCTCATGAGGCCTGCTGTTTGGTACAATGTACAGATTTTAGAATACCTAAGGACAGTTCAGTATAGAACTCTGGCAACATGAAAGGGCACTCTGAATCAACTTTTTCCCATCTTTTTATTATATGATATTTTTAACATCTTTAGGAAAATACACGGTATTCACATATCATGTAAATAACTCATTGGATATTTTCCTTTTTGATAGGTACAAACTTATTAGTAAATATTGTGTATTTATGTTGAATAGGACTAGTGCATCTATTTTCTCTAGTCCTGTTAACTTTTATCAATGATTGGTACAAAAGAAAAAATGAAAATAACAGAGTTTAAATGTAAGAAATCTTTAATTAAAATAATTTTAACTCCTCTTAACAATTTAGCTGTGCATAAATATTTTTTGTGATATAATACTATACAAATCAATTCACAACTTACAGAATGAATGGTCTCCTGCATACGTAGCAATGAAACAAACTGAAAACATTTCTACTGCATGTTTTCACACCACACAGATGGATTTAGCAGTTATATGGGTTAAAAATTCATTGTTTGCCTTATGCCTAATCAAATGAGTTCAAAATCAAAATGTGTTCAGAATTCTCTCTTGTTTCAACAGCTCTACTCTGGTCTTTTACAAAATTAAGTTAGATCAAGGCGCCCCTCCACTCAGCCTCTTCAGTGTCACTCAGAGTAAATGACAAGGACTTACAATGTCCTAGGGGTCTCCATGTGATCTGATTTCTACTACTCACCTCTTTACTCCTTTTTGAGTATAGCAGACAAACCCCAGTCTTACAGTTTAGCGCTTCCTGTTTCCATTGTGTAGAACGTTCTTTTCTTTGGCTTGTCCCATCAGCTTCTTCAGGTCTCTGCTCAGATGACATTTTCTCTTTGGCTTTTGTGGTCATTCTACATAAAAGTCCAAACCATGCTCCATCCACAAACACACAAACAGCTGGGATATCCTAGGCCCTTCACTTAATTTTCTCTAAAGCACTCACCATCATTTGAAAGTATATGTTTTGCTTATTGTCTGCCTTCTCCTACTAGATACAAACTCTAAAATAGCAAAGATTTTCATCATTTTTTCATTCCTAGAACCAAACTTTTAAAATATTATCTGACACATAGTAGGTGTTTAACAATTATTTCTTGGTTGATTGGTTATGCTAATGGCAATGTAGTCCACTGATCAACTAAACAAAATGTGAATTTGAAATCAAACAATAAATAAGGGTTTTTTGTATTAATTTTCCAAGCATTATCTATTTACCCAGTTGCTCTATGTTCTAGCTTGTTTGCTTTGAGTAAGTTTTCATTGCTAAGAAAACAATAAAAAGTAACATTTGTATCTTGGCTTTATGAGTAGTTTTCTCACAATATTTTATGAACTTACAAAACTACACTTATACAGTGTACAGTTAGCCTTAAGAGACTAATAAGTTCAATGATGGTAGAAGTATACTATTTAAAAATTAATTTGAACAAAAAATCATAAGAATTAAAAAATAATGAGATGCCACATTATTAAAATTATAGCTATTAATTCTAACAATTTAATAACATAAAGTCTAGTGACATTAAATGCTCAAATTTCTAGATGATCTGCCAAACTTTTACTTTTAATAAATTTATCCAATAATTTATTTTTACCATAGAATTTAATTAAATATTATAAGTGTATTTCTTTTGGAAACGTGTATATGAGTATATATTTTAAATGAAAATACATATTTATATACATATTAATGTGGATATTTTTTCATTAAATATCTAATTTTAACAAACTATGGTACAATAAACTATGAGATTCTATTTAATCCAGGTCAAGGGGAATATTTTTCCACTGAGTATTAAATGTGGATTAATTTACTGACATTTGCCCATCTTTATTTTAAGAAATTTATACATAAACTCTCATACACATAAACAGAGAGAGAAATTATGTGTATAAACAGAGAGAGAAATTATCTTATATCCATTCAAGACTCTTAGTCTTACTAAACTTTAATAAGTGTGTTTTGTGCAAAGTTATATTCCCTACTTTGCACACTGAAAGGTTTAAAAATTATATATAGGGTCTCAAAAATACTATAGAGAACCACTACAGAGACCACTGCTGCCTGGCTGCATGATGGCACTTGGATGACTAATTAGCCATAACTCAGCTTAGGGCTTCACATCTTCTAGAGCTGGAGATTTTCTGTGTAGAATTTTCCATGTAAATTATGGATATGTGGGTTCTTAATTCTTCTTTGTCACATAATTCTTCAGCATGCATCATTTCAATACTTTTGAAAAACTCATTCTCTGCCCCAAGTTTTGATAGCTTCCAGAAATTTTTATTATATCTATGTTATAACTGAAAAATACTATAACCAATGTATAATCATAAAATAATAAATTTAAGTCAAATTGAAGATACTGAAATATACTATATTAAATTTACTATTTAATATACTATATTAAATTTATACATTTTATAATTTTATTCAATCTGTAATATAAATGTTCAATATAAATCATTTTCAAACATATCAATAAATGATATCAAATATGGGGCATTTTTCAATGTAGTTCAATTTGGAAGATGGGAGTTAGGTTTATTAGCCTATTGAAAAACAATTACACAAGGTCAGTTTACCAATATTCATGAAGCTTCTTACACTGGGTATGAGACTGAATAAGACATAGCCTTTCTCATTTTTTCTACTTCTAAGATTTCTTTAAAGAAAGGCAGCATTATTGTGGATTAATATTTAATTTTATTTAATATTAAAAATATGCACATCACTGTTCTGAGTTTTAATTATTTCAGGCTTAACCTATTGTAAACACCTATGGAAAAATTTTAAGTTGTATTATCAAATATTGGAAAAAAATTTTTTTTTTGCAAGGCAACCAATATCTTCTGTTCTTGTCTTTCCAAACTATGGAAACTTTCACTTTTCTTTTACAACAGGTTTCCATGGGAAAAAACTGAATGAATACATGGGAAATGGACTTTGGGGCTAGAATATGTTTACAAAGTGTCTATAATCAATGAACTGTTAGAGGAAGTCATGCGATATGGTGGGCTTAAATTCACGGAAACTGGGTTCACTTCCTTGCTTCATAAACTTGAGCAAGAAATTCCCAATCTATCAGTTTCACCCTTCTGTTCTATAAATCTGATATTAATGCCTGTCTTGCCTTCCTCTCACAGTGCTTGTATAGATACAAATAAAAATTAAATGATGCATATTAAGATATTTTATAAACTATAAATTGCTATGCAAATAAATACAAGAGAATTAAAATTCCAAAACCATAGTTCACATAATAGTATTTCTAAAACAGCTTCAAATAAAAAAGGAGATTAGATTTCCTAATGTGTTAACCTCAAAGGACTATTGATTCCTTTGAGGTTACCGCATTAATAACATAACAAGGTGAGTTCAAGATTTGCCTGAAGGGATTTTTTTTCTGCTTCATTCCTTTGTCCTTCATTTCTTCTTGTTTATACCTGAAATTGAAAATGTAAACAACCTCAAAAATTGACTCTGTTTTCTCATAATACAGAAAACCAAAATATTAGACAAAAGAGTAGTACTTCATGAAAAAGATAACTTAAATAAGAGCTATTAATGTAACTTTCTCTTTCGAATGTTTGTCTGTCTTTCTGTCTTTGTCAATTAAAAAATCTTAAACTTTCTCACAATTTTTATGTCACTGTTTTACATATAGATTATAGCTTATAGTGTTACTACATATGCAGTCCTGATTTTTGTGTTCAGTTTATATTTTAAAATCATTGAATGGCTTACTATCTCAGGATCATCTGTACAGAAACAGAATTATTTTTATTCATGTCCAAGGGTATCCCTAATGTTTTTCTTTTATCATATTAAGATTACAGAGACACCTTTTGGAACATAGTATGTACCTAGTAATACCTTTAGTAACTCATAAGTAATTATCTTGCTTGGACTCTTTAACATAATATGAATACCTAAATATTTTTTTCCACAGTTCTTTGCTAAATAACTTTGTTTTTTAAGTCCATATATTTGTTCATGGGTAAGTCTGAGAAGGGAGTCTAGGAAGATGAATTAGGAAAAGAAAGTGAGAAAAAAAGTAGCCCTATTCCAATGACCTTAAAGATGAGAAGAGAATGCATTTTCTGAATTTGATTTAAAAGTGCAAAAGCCTAAATTTGAGTACTTGCTGGATTTATTTGATTAGACTCACACCCTCCTTTGAGGTTTTAAGGTGTTGACCATTTATAATATCTTCAATTAAAATCCTCAAAAATATCCGTGAGCAGGTCCTAAAAGTGGTCATAAATGAATACTTGAATTATAAGTTTCTAACTCCGGATAGTTTTCCCTAATTAGAGTAATGCTAGCTGGCAGAAAAAGAAAATGTAATACATGTTAACTTAATTCAGATTCTGGGGGGAAATACAAATATCCAAAAGTTCCTTTCTATCTCAACATTTATTTTCTTCAATTCACCAACCATCCTGATATTTATTTAAACTCATATTCATTTAACCCCATAGAAACATCATGTATAAGAAATGGAGGAAATTAATAACAATTAAGATAAAATACCCATTTTACAAATAAGAAACTCAAAGACAAAAATCACAGAGGGAATGTGAGTAGAGTTAGTATATGGTGCACTATTCTGGTTTATAAAATTAGAATACTAATTGATGAAATAAAGTACAAGGTTGAGGCATCATTGAGTACTTTGTAGAAAAAAAAGTTAAACTGCCTTCAACATCAATGTCATTTCCCCTCTATAATCAAGAGGTTAGTCCAGAGGCCCTTCTAAAACATTGGTGCAAATATTTTTTTAACTCCCAAAATAATTCGTGAAGGAAATACTTTCCCATAGGAGCTTCCAATCTTAAAGATAATACAAACAATTATTTTGCTATTTAGTGTTTGTTGGCAATTGAAAAGGAGAAAAGTGCCTTTTTAAGCCAGAAAAACATTAATCTATCAGGCACTTCTCCCTATGAAACCAAAAAAAAAAAGTCTTAGATCAAAATATGTGTTGGCTTCAAGTCCTTGGGAATTTTACCTGATTTTAATTCCTTCAAATGCTAGAAATTTAAGGCATCATCCTCAGGTCCAGAGGTATTTTGTAGATACATAGAATCTTGTTTGACATTTTAGGAATTATAAGAGAAAAGGGAAATGAAAAGACAGTTGTAGAATACAATGATAAAAGAATAGAATAAACGTCATTTAATGTTTTAAGAAACCAAATATGGTTGTTTTATGATACACAAAGGATCTTTTATTCAAATTCTCACTTAGTGTATAGAGGAAATTTTAGCTATGATCAGTTTGGCAAAAGGAGCATTGTAGGTTGTTAATTTTAGAAAAAATGAACTTTTTTTGGTGCTTTCCACAAGTATTAAATATCACATCTGGAAGTAAAAAACTACTTTAAAACAAATAAGATATATTTTTATACTTCTATGTATGCTTCATTGAAATTCTTTGCTGTTGTTTCAGACTTATTATAGAGATTAATAAAGTAAAATCTAAAATACTCAGAACGTTTTCATCTTACAAACTGCCAATACATTAAAATACTTCTCTTTAGTGGCTATGTTTTATCTTTCTCCCAACTCTCAGCTTCATGTATTTGTAATTGAAAATATTGCATGTTAATGGCTTGAAGAAACACTATTTAGAAGTTTTTAGTTACTTAGTACAGGAAAATTTGAAAATATGTTGTTGATATAATGAAGGATATCAAATGTTAAACCATTTTCTGTGATGTAAATAAAGACCAATGCTAATTAGCAATGTGAGAAAGCAATATTTTGATACATTTGTATTATTTACATGAGGAGCTTATCTCTGGAAAGACATTGGTAGAGACTGAATAGTTGTCTCTCTCCAATATTCGTATGTTGAAACCTAAGCCCCAATGTGATGGTATTTGGAGGTAGGGCCTTTGAGGGTTATTAGGTCACGAGGGTGGAGCCCTCATGAATGGAACCTGTGCCGTTATAAAAGAGACCTCAGAAAGCTTTCTTGCCTCTCCTGCCGTGTGAGGACAGGGTGAAAAGTTGTCAGTCTGCAGTCCAGAAAACGGTTCCCAACAGAATCTCACCACACTGGCACCCTGATCTTGAACTTCCAGCGTCCATAAGTATGAGAAATAAATTTCTGCTATTTATAAGACCCTCAGGCTATGGTATTTGTTATAGCAGCCTGAACAGACTAAAACAGACATGTAATAGAATTTTCATAAAATATTCTGCAAAGTTCTCAATAATGTGGGAGGATTAATCAATCTGGTTAATTTTCCAGTTAGTACAATTTCCCCCACTCCTCAAGCTAATACAAAACTCCACCACTTTTCCTTCTGAATTCCTTTCATCTTTCAAAAATCAGTTCTTTACTGAAAGCCTCTAACATTCATTACTTAGGTTTTTCTGAATATAGTGAGAGAAAATGCAAGTAATGAGTAAAAAGAAGAGTGCTTCCTAATGTAATACAAAGGACTCTATTCCATTTCATCTATCAGCATGACTTACTTACACCTTTTTGCTTTAGCTCATTGAGCTAAATTTACTCATAACACATTTTGATAGATGCCAGCAAATAGTCCCTTGGTTTCCAAAAATAAGAAACACTTCTTTTAGTCCACCAAAAGGGAAAATAATTCTTGAATGTGTCATGAAATTACAGATTCACCTATCTTTCAGGACAATGGGAACCTCATTATAGCCCTCTCTTAAATTTTTTTTTTATATTTTATTTTTTTAACATCTTTATTGGAGTATAATTGCTTCACAGTGTTGTGTTAGTTTCTGCTGTATAACAAAGTGAATCAGCTTTACGTATACATATATCCCCATATTCCCTCCCTCTTGTGTCTACCTGCAAGCCTCCATATCCCACCCCTCTAGGTGGTCACAAAGCATGGAGCTGATCTCCCTGTGCTATGCAGCTGCTTCCTACTACTTATCTATTTTACATTTTGTAGTGTATATATGTTAAGGCCACCCTCTCACTTCATCCCAGCTTACCCTTCTCCCTCCCCATGTCTTCAAGCCCATTCTCTACGTCTGTGCTTTTATTGCTGTCCTATCTCTAGGTTCTTCAGAACCTTTTTCTAATTTCCACATACATGTGTTAGCATACAGTATTTGTTTTTCTATTTCTGACTTACTTCAATCTGTATGACACACTCTAGGCCCGTCCACCTCACTAAAAATAACTCAATTTAGGTTCTTTTATGGTTGAGTAATATTCCATTGTATATATATATATGCCACATCTTTTCTTTTTTAACATCTTTATTGGGGTATAATTGCTTTACAATGGTGTTTTAGTTTCTGCTTTATAACAAAGTGAATCAATTATACTTATACATATGTTCCCATATCTCTTCCCTCTTGCATCTCCCTTCCTCCCACCTTCCCTTGCCCACCCACCCAGGTGGTCACAAAGCACAGGGCCGATGTCCCTGTGCCATGCAGCTGCTTCCCACTAGCTATCTACCTTAAGTTTGTTAGTGTGTATATGTCCATGACTCTCTCGCCCTGTCACAGCTCACCCTTCCCTCTCCCCATATCCTCAAGTTCATTCTCCAGTAGGTCTGTGTCTTTATTCCTGTCTTACCCCTAGGTTCTTCATGACATTTTTTTCTCTTCTTAACTTACATATATATGTGTTAGCATACAGTATTTGTCTTTTTCTTTCTGACTTATTTCGCTCTGTATGACAGACTCTAGGTCTATCCACCTCATTACAAATAGCTCAATTTCGTTTCTTTTTATGGCTGAGTAATATTCCATTGTATATATGTGCCACATCTTCTTTTTTTTAATTATTTTTATTTATTTATTTATTTATTTAACATCTTTATTGGGGTATAATTGCTTTACAATGGTGTGTTAGTTTCTGCTTCATAACAAAGTGAATCAGTCATACATAAACATATGTTCCCATATGTCTTCCCTCTTGCATCTCCCTCCCTCCCACCCTCCCTATCCCACCCCTCCAGGCTGTAACAAAGCACCGAGCCAATATCCCTGTGCCATGCGGCTGCATCCCACTAGCTATCTACCTTACTACGGTTGTTAGTGTGTATATGTCCATGACTCTCTCTCGCCCTGTCACAGCTCACTCTTTCCCCTCCCCATAACCTCAAGTCCGTTCTCTAGGAGGTCTGCGTCTTTATTCCTGCCTTACCCCTAGGTTCTTCATGACATTTTTTTTTCTTAAATTCCATATATATGTGTTAGCATACGGTATTTGTCTTTTTCTTTCTGACTTACTTCACTCTGTATGACAGACTCTAGGTCTATCCACCTCATTACAAATAGCTCAATTTCATTTCTTTTTATGGCTGAGTAATATTCCATTGTATATATGTGCCACATATTATTTATCCATTCATCCGATTATGGGCACTTAGGTTGTTTCCATCTCCGGGCTATTGTAAATAGAGCTGCAATGAACATTTTGGTACATGACTCTTTTTGAATTTTGGTTTTCTCAGGGTATATGCCCAGTAGTGGGATTGCTGGGTCATATGGTAGTTCTATTTATAGTTTTTTAAGGAACCTCCATACTGTTCTTCATAGTGGCTGAACCAACTCACATTCCCACCAGCAGTGCAAGAGTGTTCCCTTTTCTCCACACCCTCTCCAGCATTTATTGTTTCTAGATTTTTTGATGATGGCCATTCTGACTGGTGTGAGATGGTATCTCATTGTAGTTTTGATTTGCATTTCTCTAATGATTAGTGAAGTTGAGCATCCTTTCATGGGTTTGTTGCCAATCTGTATATCTTCTTTGGAGAAATGTCTATCTGGTCTTCTGCCCATTTTTGGATTGAGTTTTTTTCTTTTGTTTTGATATCAAGCTGCATGAGTTTCTTGTATGTTTTGGAGATTAATCCTTTGTCATTTGCTTCATTTGCAAATATTTTCTCCCATTCTGAGGGTTATCTTCTGTCTTTATGATTTCCTTTGCTGTGCAAAAGCTTTTAATTTTCATTAGGTCTCATTTGTTTATTTTTGGTTTTATTTCCATTCCTCTAGGAGATGGGTCAAAAAGTTTGTTGCTGTGATTTATGTCATAGATTGTTCTGCCTATGTTTGCCTCTAAGAGATTTACAGTGTCTGGTCTTACATTCAGGTATTTGATCCATTTTGAGTTTGTTTTTGCATATGGTATTACTGAGTGTTCTAATTTCATTCTTTTACATGTAGCTGTCCAGTTTTTGCAGCACCGCTTATTGAAGAGGCTGTCTTTTCTCCATTGTATATCCTTGCCTCCTTTTTCAAAGACAAGGTGACCACTGTGCATGTTTTTTCCTCTGGGTTTTCTATACTGTTCCATTGATGTATATCTCTGTTTTTGTGCCCATACCATACTGTCTTGATTACTGTACCTTTGTAGTATAGTCTGAAGTCCAGGAGCCTGAATCCTCCAACTCCATTTTTGTCTCTCAAGATTGCCTTGGCTATTCAGGGTCTTTTGTGTTTCCATACAAATTGTGAAAATTTTTGTTGTAGCTCTGTGAAAAACTACCATTGGTAGTTTGATAGGGATTACATTGAATCTGGAGATTGCGTTGGGTTGTATAGTCATTTTCACAATGTTGATTCTTCCAATCCAAAAACATGACATATTTCTCCATCTGTTCATATCATCTTTAATTTCTTTCATCAGTGTCTTTTAGTTTTCTGTATACAGGTTTTTTGTTTCCTTAGGTAGGTTTATTATTAGGTATTTTATTTATTTTGTTCCAGTGGTACATGAGAGTGTTTCCTTAATTTCTCTCTCAGATTTTTCATCATTAGTGTATAGGAATGCAAGAGATTTCTGTGCATTAATTTTGTATCCTGCTACTTTACCAAATTCATTGATAGGCTTTAGCAGCTTTCTGGTAGTGTCTTTAGGATTTTCTGTGTATAATTTCATGTCATCTGCATACACTGAGTTTTACTTCTTCTTTTCCATTTAGATTCATTTGATTTCTTCTTCTTCTCTCGTTTCTGTGGCTAAAACTTCCACAATTATGTTGAATAACAGTGCTGAGAGTGGGAAACCTTGTCTTGTTTGTGATCTTAGTGGAAATGCTTTCAGTTTTTCACCATTGAGAATGATGTGGGCTGTGGGTTTGTCATATATGGCCTTTATTATGTTGAGGTAAGTTCCCTCTATGCCTACTTTCTGGAGGGTTTTCAACATAAATGGGTGTTAAATTTTGTCAAAAGTTTTCTCTGCATCTTTTGAAATGATCATATGGCTTTTATCATTTAATTGGTTAATATGGTGTATCACATTGATTATTTGCGTATATTGAAAAGTCTTTGCATTCCTGGGATAAATCTCACTTCAACATCGTGTATAATCCTTTTAATGTGCTCTTGTATTCTGTTTCCTAGTATTTTATTGAGTACTTTTGCATCTATGTTCATCAGTGATATTGGCCTGGAGTTTTCTTTTTTTTTTTTTTTGACATCTTTGTCTGGTTTTGGTATCAGGGTGATGGTGGCCTCATAGAATGAATTTGTGTGTTCCTCCCTCTGTTATATTTTGGAAGAGATTGAGAAGGATAGGTGTTAGCTTTTCTCTAAATGTTTGAAAGGATTGGCCTGTGAAACCATCTGGTCCTGGGCTTTTGTTTGTTGGAAGATTTTTAATCACAGTTTCAATTTCTGTGCTTGGGATTGGTCAGTTGATATTTTCTATTTCTTCCTGGTTCAGTCTCAGAAGGTTGTGCTTTTCTAAGAATTTGTCCATTTCTTCAAGGTTGTCCATTTTATTGGCATAGAGTTGCTTGTAGTAATCTCTCATGATCCTTGTATTTCTGCAGTGTCAGTGGTTACTTCTCTTTCATTTCTAATTCTGTTGATTTGAGTCATTTCCCTTTTTTTCTTGATGACTCTGGCTAATGGTTTATATCAATTTTGTTTAACTTCTCAAAGAACCAGCTTTCAGTTTATTCACCTTTGCTATCATTTCCTTCATTTCTTTTTCATTTATTTCTGACCTGATTTTTATGGTTTCCTTCCTTCTGCTAATTTTGAGGGTGTTTTTGTTATTTTCTCTCTAATGGCTTTAGGTGTAAGATTAGGTTGTTTTTTTGAGATTTTTCTTGTTTCCTAAGGTAGGATTGTTTTGCTGTAAACTTCTGTCTTAGAACTGCTTTTGCTGCATCCTATAGGTTTTCCTTCATCATGCTTTCATTATAATTTTTTCTAGGTATTTTTTGATTTCCTTTTTGATTTATTCAGTGATCTCTTGATTATTTAGTAGTGTATTGTTTAGCCTCCCTGTGTTTGTATTTTTTTTACAGTGTTTCCCTCTAATTGATATCTAGTCTCTTAGAATTATTGCTGGAAAAGATACTTGATATGATTTCAATTTTCTTAAATTACTGGGGCTTGATATTTGACACAAGATATGATCTATCCTGGAGGATGTTCTATGAGCACTTGAGAAGAAAGTATATTATGTTGTTTTTGGATGGAATGTCTTATAGATATCAAGTCCATCCTGTTTAATGTGTCATTTAAAGCTTGTGTTTCCTTATTTATTTTCATTTTGGATGATCTGTCCATTGGGGAAAGTGGGGTGTTAAAGTCTCCTACTATGATTGTGTTACTGTTGATTTCCCCTTTTATGGTTGTTAGCATTTGCCTTATGTATTGAAGTGCTCCTGTATTGGGTGCATAAATATTTACACTTGTTATATCTTCTTCTTGGATTGTTCCCTTGATCATTATACAGTGTCCTTCTTTGTCTCTTGTAATAGTCTTTATTTTAAAGTTTGTTTTGTGTGATATGAGAATTACTGTTCCAGCTTTCTTTTGATTTCCATTTGCATGGAATATCTTTTTCCAACCCTTCACTTTCAGTCTGTATGTGTCCCTTGGTCTGAAGTGGGTCTCTCGTAGGCAGCATATATCCATGTTTTGTGTTTTTATCCATTCAGCGAGTCTATGTCTTTTGGGCGGAGCATTTAATACATTTATATTTAAGGTAATTATCAATATGTAAGTTCCTATTACCATTTTCTTAAATGTTTTGGGTTTGTAATTGTAGGTCTTTTCCTTCTCTGTGTTTCCTGCCTAGAGACGTTCCTTTAGGATTTATTGTAAAGCTGGTTTGGTGGTGCTGAATTCTCTTAGCTTTTGTTTGCCTGTAAATGTTTTAATTTCTTCATCAATTCTGAATGAGATTCTTCCTAGGTGGAGTCATCTTGGTTGTAGGTTTTTCCCTTTCATCACTGTAAAATTGTACTGCCACTTGCTTCTGACTTGCAGAGTTTCTCCTGAAAGATCAGCTATTAACCTTATGGGGATTCACTTGTATGTTATTTGTTGCTTTTCCCTTGCTGCTTTTTAAAATTTTATATAATAAATATATGTTATATTTGTTATATTTCATTAATTACCATTGGCATACATGATAAAGAGGAAATTATTTTTGAATTTTATTTTATTTATTTTTTATACAGCAGGTTCTTATTAGTCATCAATTTTATATGCTCAGTGTATACATGTCAATCCCAATCACCCAATTTATCACAACACCACCCCCATCCCCTGCCGCTTCCCCCCTTGATGTCCATATGTTTGTTCTCTATATCTCTGTCTCAATTTCTGCCCTGGAAACTGCTTCATCTGTACTACTTTTCAAGATTCCATATATATGTGTTAATATACAGTATTTGCTTTTCTTTTTCTGACTTACTTCACTATATATGACAGTCTCTAGATCCATCCATGTCTCAACAAATGACCTAAACTCAGTCTTTTTTATGGCCGAGTAATAGTCCATTGTATATATGTACCACATCTTCTTTATACATTCATCTGTCGATGGGCATTTAGGCTGCTTCCCTGACTTGGCTATTGTAAACAGGGCTGCAATGAACATTGGGTTCCATGTATCTTTTTGAATTATGGTTTTCTCTGGGCATATACCTAGTAGTGGGATTGCTGTATCATATGGTAATTTCATTTTTAGATTTTTAACGAACCTCCATACTGTTCTCCATAGTGGCTGTATCAATTTACATTCCCACCAACAGTGGAAGAGGGTTCCTTTCTCTCCACAGCGCCTTCAGTATTTGTTGTTTGTAGATTGTCTGGAGATGCCTATTCTAACTGATGTGAGGTGGTACCTCATTGTAGTTTTAATTTGAATTTCTCTAATAATTAGTGATGTTGAGTAGCTTTTCATGTGTTTCTTGGCCATCTGTATGTCTTCTTTAGAAAAATGTCTATTTAGGTCTTCTGCCCATTTTTGGATTGGGTTGTTTGCTTTTTGCATATTGAGCTTCATGAGCTATTTATATATTTTGGAGATTAATCCTTTGTCCGTTGATTCATTTGCAAATATTTTCTCCCATTCTGAGAGTTGTCTTTCCATCTTGTTTATGGTCCTTTACTGTGCAAAGTTTGAAGTTTCATTAGGTCCCATTTGTTTATTTTTGTTTCCATTACTCTAGAAGGTGAATCAAAAAAATATCTTGCTGTAATTTATGTCAAAGAATGTTCTTCCTATGTTTTCCTCTAAGAGTTTTATAGTGTCCAGTCTTACATTTAGGTCTCTAATCCATTTTGAATATGTTTTTGTGTATGGTGTTAGAGAGTGTTCTAATTTCATTCTTTTACATGTAGCTGTCCAGTTTTCCCAGCACCACTTATTGAAGAGACTGTCTTTTCTCCATTGTACATCCTTGCCTCCTTTGTCATAGATTAGCTGACCATAGGTGCGTGGGTTTATCTCTGGGCTTTCTATCTTGTTCCATTGATTTATATTTCTGTTTTTGTGCCAGTACCATATTGTCTTGATTGCTGTAGCTTTGTAGTACAGACTGAAGTCAGGGAGTCTGATTCCTCTAGCCCCACTTTTTCCCTTAAGACTGCTTTGCCTATTCAGGGTCTTTTGTGTCTCCGTGCAAATTTTAAGAGTTTTTGTTCTAGTTCTGTAAAAAATGCCATTGGTAATTTTATGGGGATTGCATTGAATCTGGAGATTGCTTTGGGTAATATAGTCATTTTCACAATGTTGATTTTTCCAATCCAAGAATATAGTGTATCTCTCTTTCTGATGGTATTATCTTTAATTTCTTTCTTCAGTGTCTTATAGTTTTCTACACACAGTTCTTTGCTCTCCCTAGGTAGGTTTATTCCTAGGTATTTTATTCTTTTGTTGCATTGGTAAATGAGAGTGTTTCCTTAATTTCTCTTTCAGATAATTCATCATTAGTATATAGGAATGAAAGATTTCTGTGCATTAATTTTGTATGCTGCAACTTTACCATATTCATTGATTAGCTTTAGTAATTTTCTGCTGGCCTCTTTAGCATTCTACATGTATAGTATCATGTCATCTGCAAACAGTGACAGTTTTACTTCTTCTTTTCCAATTTGTATTCCTTTTATTTCTTTTTCTTCTCTGATTGACATTGCTAGGACTTCCAAAACTATGTTGAATAATAGTGGTGAGAGTGGACATCCTTGTATTGTCCCTTATCTTAGAGGAAATGCTTTCAGTTTTTCACCATTGAGAATGATGTTTGCTGTGGGCTTGTTGTATGTGACCTTTATTACGTTGAGGTAGGTTCCCTCTATGTCCACTTTCTGGAGAGTTTTGATCACAAATGGGTGTTGAATTTTGTCAAAAATTTTTCTGCATCTATCGAGATGATCATATGTTTTTTCTTCTTCAATTTGTTAATATAGTGTATCACCTTGATTGATCTGCATATATTGAAGAATCCTTGCATTCCTGGGATAAATCCCACTTGATCATGGTGTATCATCCTTTTAATGTGTTGTTGGATTCTATTTGCTAGTATTTGGTTGAGGATTATTGCATCTATATTCATCAGTGTTATTGGTCTGTAATTTTCTTTTTTTGTTCTATCTTTGTCTAGTTTTGGTATCAGGGTGATGGTGGCCTCATAGAATGAGTTTGGGAGTGTTCCTTCCTCCACAATTTTTTGGAAGAGTTTGAGTAGGATGGGTGTTAGTTTTTCTGTAAATGTTTGATAGAAATCACCTGTGAAGCCATCTGGTCCTGGACTTTTGTTTGTTGGATGATTTTTAATCAGTTTCAACTTCATTACTTGTGATTGGTTTGTTCATATTTTCTATTTCTGACTGGTTTAGTCTTGGAAGTTTATACCCTTCTAAGAATTTGTCCATTTTTTTCAGGTTGTCCATTTTATTGACATAGAGTTGCTTGTAGTAGTCTGTTAGGGTGCTTTGTATTTCTGTGGTTTCTGTTGTAAGTTCTTTTACATTTTTAATTTTATTGATTTGAGTCCTCTCTTTCTTTTTCTTGATGAGTCTGATTAATGGTTTATCAATTTTGTTTATCTTCTCAAAGAACAAGTTTTTATTTTTATTGATCTTTGTTATTGTTTTCTTTGTTTCTATTTCATTTATTTCTGCTCTGATCTTTATGATTTCTTTCCTTCTGCTAACTTTGGATTTTGTTTGTTCTTATTTCTCTAGTTCCTTTTGGTGTAAGATTAGATTGTTTACTTGAGATTTTTCTTGTTTCTTGAGGTAGGCTAGTATAGCTATAAACTTCCCTCTTAGAATTTCTTCTGCTGCATCCCATACGTTTTGGATCATCATAATTTCGTTGTCATTTGTCTCTAGGTATTTTTTTTTTAATTTTCTCTTTGATTTCTTCAGTGATCTCTTGGTGATTGGGTAACATATTTTTTAGACTCCATGTATTTGTGTTTTTTATGGTTATTTCCCCTGTAATTCATTCCTAATCTCATAGCATTGTGGTCAGAAAAGAGGCTTTTTATGATTTCAATTTTCTTAAATTTACTGAGGCTTGATTTGTTACCCAAGATGTGATCTATCCTGGAGAATATTCCATGCACACTTGAGAAGAAAGTGTAATCTGCTGCTTTTGGATGGAATGTCCTATAAATATCAATTAAATCTATCTGTTCTATTGTGTTATTTAAAGCTTCTGTTTCCTTATTTATCTTCATTTTGAAGGATATGTCCATTGGTGAAAGTGGGGTATTAAAGTCCCCCACTATTATTGTGTTACTGTCGATTTCCTCTTTTATAGATGTTAGCAGTTGCCATATATATTGAGGTGCTCCTATTTTGGGTGCATATATATTTATAATTCTTATACCTTCTTCTTGGATTGATCCCTTGATCATTATGTAGTGTCCTTTCTTGTCTCTTGTAACACTCTTTATTTTAAAGCCTATTTATCTGATATGAGTATTGTTACTCAAGCTTTCTTTTGATTTCCATTTGCATGGAATATCTTTTTCCATTCCCTCACTTTCAGCCTGTATGTGTCCCTAGGTCTGAAGTGGATTTCTTGTAGACAGCATATATATGGGTCTTGTTTTTGTATCCATTCTGCAAACCTGTGTCTTTTGGTTGGAGCATTTAATCCAATCATGTTTAAGATAATTATCTATATGTATGTTCCTATGACCATTTTCTTAATTGTTTTGGGTTTGTTTTTGTAGGTTCTTTTCTTCTCTTGTGTTTTCTACTTAGAGAGGTTCCTTTAGTACTTGTTGTAGATCTGGTTTGGTGGTGCTGAATTCTCTTAACTTCTGCTTGGCTGTAAAGCTTTTGATTTCTCCATTGGATCTGAATGAGATCCTTGTCGGGTAGAGTAATCTTTGTTGTAGGTTCTTCCCTTTCATCACTTTAATTATATCATGCCACTCACTTCTGGCGTGTAGAGTTTCTGCTGAGAAATCAGCTGTTAACCTTATGGGAGTTCCCTTGTATGATATTTGTCATTTTTTCCTTGCTCTTTTCAATAATTTTTCTTTGTCTTTAATTTTTGCCAGTTTGATTATTATGTGTCTTGGCATATTTCTCCTTGGGTTTATCCTGTATGGGACTCTCTGAGCTCCCTGGACTTGGGTGGCTATTTCCTTTCCCATGTTAGGGAAGTTTTCAACTATAATCTCTTCAAATATTTTCTCTGGTCCTTCCTCTCTCTCTTCTCCTTTTGGGACCCCTATAATGCAAATGTTGTTGTGTTTAATGTTTTCCCAGAGGTCTCTTAGGCTGTCTTCATTTCTTTTCATTCTTTTTCTTTATTCTGTTCAGCAACAGTGAATTCTCCTATTCTGTCTTCCAGGTCACTTATCCATTCTTCAGCATCATTTATTCTGCTATTGATTCCTACTAGTGTAGTTTTCATTTCAGTTATTGTATTGTTCATCTCTTTGTTTGTTCTTTAATTCTTTTAGTTGTTTGTTAAACATTTCTTGCCTCTTCTCCATCTTTGACTCCATTTTTTTCCGAGGTCTTGGATCATCTTCACTATCATTATTCTGAATTTTTTTTCTGGAAAGTTGCCTATATACACTTAATTTAGTTGTTTTTCTGGGGTTTTATCTTGTTCTTTCATCTGGTGCATAGCCCTCTGTGTTTTCATCTTTTCTATCTTTCTGTGAATGTGGTTTTTGTTCCACAGGCTGCAGGATTGTAGTTCTTCTTGCTTCTGCTGTCTGCCCTCTCCCTTGCTGCTTTTAATAATTTTTTCTTTATTTAATTTTTGATTGTTTGATTAATATGTGTCTTGGCATGTTTCTCCTTGGATTTATCCTGTATGGGACTCTCTGCACTTTCTGGACTTGATTAACTATTTTCTTTCCCATGTTAGGGAAGTTTTCAACTATAATCTCTTCAAATATTTTCTCAGTCCCTTTCTTTTTCTCTTCTTCTTCTGAGTCCACTATAATTCAAATGCTGGTGTGTTTAATGTTGTCCCACAGCCTGTTGGTCTCTGAGACTGTCCTCAAGTCTTTTCATTCTTTTTTCTTTATTCTGCTCTGTGGTAGTTATTTCCACTATTTTATCTTCCATGTCACTTATCCATTCTTTTGCCTCAGTTATTCTGCTTTTGATTCCTTCTAGAGAATTTTTAATTTCATTTATTGTGTTGTTCATTATTGTTTGTTTGCTCTTTAGTTGTTCTAGATCCTTGTTAATCGTTTCTTATATTTTCTCCATTCTATTTCCAAGATTTCATATCATGTTTACTATCATTACTCTGAATTCTTTTTTAGGTAGACTACCTATTTCCTCTTAATTTGTTTGTTTTTTTGGGTTTTTACTTTGCTCCTTCATCTGCTGCATATTTCTATTTCTTCTCATTTTGCTTAACTTACTGTGTGGGGTCTCTTTTTTGCAGGCTACAGGTTCATAGTTCTCATTGTTTTTATTGTCTGCCCCCAGTTTTTAATTGGTTCAGTGGGTTGTGTAGGCTTCCTGGTGGAAAGGACTGGTGCCTGTGTTCTGGTAGATGAGGCTGGATCTTGTCTTCCTTGTGGGTATGGCCACTTCTGGTGATGTGTTTTGGGATGTCTGTGAACTTACTATGATTTTAGGCAGCCTCTCTGTTAATGGGTGGTGTTATGTTCCTGTCTTGCTAGTTATCTGGCATGGGTGTACAGCACTGGAGCTTGCTGGTCAATGAGTGGAGCTGGATATTAGCCGTGAGATGGAGCTCTCTGGGGGAGCTCTTCCTGATTGATATTATGTGGGGTCAGGAGCTCTCTGGTGGTCCAATGTCCTGAACTCAGCTCTCCCACCTCAGAGGCTCAGGCCTGACACTGGCTGTAGAACCAAGACCCTTTCAGCCATACGGCTTTTGGGAAGTCTGAGGTCTTCTGCCAGCGTTCAGTGGGGGTTCTGTAGGAGTTGTTCTACATGTAGATGTAGTTTTGATATTTTTGTGGGGAGGAAGTTGATGTCCACGTCTTACTCCTTTGATGTCTTGAAGGTCTTCCTCAAGATATTTTAGACATGCCCATCTTTTGGGTCAGCCAATGTAGGTGAAAGTAAATGTGGAGTCTGGGTATCTGAAATCAGGCAGGGCATGGTCATTGCACAGCCAGGAGTGCTCAAGGCACGGGGGAGCCCTATGAGTCAGCCTTTGCCCTTGCTGCACAGTTTCCATGCCCACTCCTCTCTTAAATTTTAAAGCAAGGATGTTTGAGACAATGAAGAATAATTTTTCAGGCCTTGCTTCCATTTCATTTTAGTGTAGACTAGAGGCAAATGATTGCACAAGAGCAAGAAATTGGAAAACCATAATTTTAGCCTATGAGAAAGAGAGAATGTGATGGAGAAATAGAAACACAACAATCTACAAAAATTTAGAAAGAAATATGCTGCTATTAGGCCTCTTCAGAAAAGAGTAATGAGAAATAAACTTGGTTAACTTGCTCTTGAAGGAATAAAGAATGATACTAATCCTACTAAACTTGTGGAGTGATTGAGCCTAAAGAAGTGAGTTAGTTAGGAAATTTTTTTTTTTTTTTTTTGTGGGCACTATCATTTTAGACCTGATAAATGATTAAATCTTATCTTTTGAAATGGGGATAATGAGTTCATTTTCTTTGTCATTATTTCACAAGACTCTTCAGTGGCATCCTGTGTTTGATCCTTACTTACTACCTGATAAAATGTTAAAGTAACAGATGGACATATAGAAGTTTCTGAGCACCATCAGATCAATAATCCTGGGTATGATAATGAAATTAAAGTAAGACAAAAAGGCTCAGTTTCTTTTATACAAATATGACAGATCTTTTGATCTCTATTTGAGGTACGAGTTACTTAAATTTTTTTTGGTAGTTGTGATAGATTGTTAATTAACCAACTGCACACTTTCCCTTATTAACTCTAGTAATTAAAAGCTGACCACTACAAGACAACGTCCTTGGTATTGAAAGAGGGTGTAAGGTTATGTAACCGACCACAGTTAAATAGACCACAGCAAATAGTGATAAAGTTTTGTTTGCTGGTTTGTTGGTTTGCTTGTTTTTAACTCTCACAAAATTTTATCAAGACATTTTAAACTAGAAGGCTCAGGAAAATATTCATTGTCCAATGAATTTATAGGTTTCTTATTTTTAGACTTATGTAGTGAATATAGCTGGTTTTCTTTGTTCTGTTCTCATTTTTCATTATGAGAGTTCACAATCTTAACTATTCCTATAGATTAATGCTTATCTAAATGTTTTCTGTGTATTACAAGTGTCAGGGAATATTAATGTGTATTTGACATAAAAAATGGGTTTTATAGTGGATTTGAAAAGAATTCAAGCAGTCTTTTTTAGTGCAATATTCCCACAGCTTTATGAATACTAACATAAATTGTGTATGAAGAGGGAATTATGTGTATTTCCAGAAATTGTTTGGGTATTAACACATTCCCCCCCCCCCCATAGAATATTTCTAGGAACCAGGGTCTAGGTTTCTTGTGACTAGGTTTGGAAAATTCTACTGTACTCTTCAGTCTATAGAATTTCTTAACTAAAATATGTATAACTTCTCCTTGTATCCATTAATTATGTATTCCTGGGTAAATGATTTAAAATATTCTGAGGTTCTTATATATATATATATATATATATATTTAGGACAATAGAGTTGCAAAATTAAAATAATTTATTCGTGAAATCCTTAGCACAGAACCTGATACATAGAGTGCAACACATAAGTTAATAAGGATCATTATTTTTTATTTTCCAAATATAAAAATGGAGAATGGTTGTGTGAATAAATGAGGATATGTAGGTTGAATGTTCATTTCCTATGATGGAGGACAGTGGATCCAGACTACAAATTGCTGTAAGATAGAGTCATGACTGGGTTTTATTTGCCCAGATGCAAACCTACACTTTGGCTTGTACTAAGGACTTCTAAGTGTTTGCTAAAATTAAAAAAAAAAAATAAGTAAACTAATTTTTAAATGAAAAAATAAAATAAATAAATTGAGAGCTTTGGATGAGTTTGAGTTTATTTCATTGTAACATTCGGAAAGTTGAATTTTCCTATGCTCTATCTTAAACTACAATGGACTCTGTGAAACTTATAAATGAAATGAAATATACAAGCATAAATAAATTATCTAAGTTTCCAGGTCCAAAAATCAAATAAGAATTTGCCCCTCTGAAATTCTAGTAATGAGGATTTTATAATTTAAATTCCGTCTTCTATTCAGAAAAATGTATCAGAAAATGTCCTGGGTTCTGTTATTGAATTTTTAGCTTTATGTGAGTAACTATTCCTTATAAAGTATCAGACATTTTACCTACATTGCAAGAAAAAAATAGAAAATTAGGAGGAAGATTTACCTTACCTGCAGAGATATAGTGGAAGTATTTATATTGAAGAATAGGCAGGATTTCATTTTATTACGCACATTTATTAGAAATTCCAAAGATGACTTTTTATGGGGAAACATCCATAGCAAAGGCTGGGAAGTTAAATGAAAAATATTACCCATTGATAGTCTGAAAAGGAGTGAAAATACAATATACAGTTATTTCTCTATTCTGGTACACTTTTGTATGTACTAGTGCACTTCAACTGTGAGTGTGGGCAGTATTTCACACTAATCAGTTAAAGACCCTTGAAATCTCAGAATATTAAATGACTTAACCAGCAACCTATAATTAGTGCTTTTAATATAGAATGTGCTATTTTTCATAGAACATCTTTAGATTCTTAAATTTGTAATATTTTACCAGATTATGCTGTTAATTTCTTATATTGTTATGGAAAACCAAGTTGGAATTTACATTTTTATTAATTCAGTATATTCTACCTAGAAGATGATACAGTTACAAGTAGTAATAATGACTATTTTTACATATGCTTACAAATTTAATGTTTTCATCTGTGAGTTTAGTGTTTAACCTCCTCTATAGCATACACAGCATTTCATTGGCTCCCTGTTGCTTAATTTGTGTTGGAGCATAATCATTTCATGCATACTATTACTTTGCAGTTACAGTACAATCAAATTTACTTTTTACCAAAAAGAAAATGACTTTTCCCTTTCAATAATTCCTATGGAGATAGACTATGAACTACAATTTGCTCTTGTGCTGTACCATATTTGACTTGTCTGATTTACACAGCAGAATAAATAGTTCTCCTAACTGAAAAGCTGAAATGCATGCCATCAGTTTGCACATGGGACATCTGGCTGAGTATACAAATAGCTGATTATGGTGGGTGTCACTCTCATTTTTCAAACCCCACTGAATCTAGTGATATGTATTGACCAAGTAAAAATGGGTTTCTTCTCTGTGGCTAAACTTTCAGCAGATTTTTTTTATTTCTCCAATGTCAAAGTGACAAAATAGATTTTGATCAGATATAGGTAGCTGCCAGAGGTCTCTAATCTGTGAGTGGCATTAATGCTAATTATACTCTAAGTGACCTGTAATGATCATTTAACTGTTTTTCTTCAGCATTTTGACATAGTCAACTTTCATATTAAGTCTGAGGATCACCTACACAAACGAACATATTAGTAGAAAGAACCAGAACACATTAACCATGTTTCACTTCACTATGAAGTGAATTAAGGAACATTAAAGGTTCTTTGTGAAAATGTATATGTTTTGCCAAGCTTATTTTAATTTTAGAATATGTGCTAATAAGAAGTAAAGAAAAAGGGAAAAATAAAACTAGATTTTTCATAAATATTTCTTTAACATAAAGAACTCATATTTATGAGTAATGTAATTGCATGTTCCCAGCTACCTTGCATTCTCAACAGAAAAATGTTTTAAAGATACTTTTTTGTAAAAAATATAAGATAATTCTGCTTGTATGTATTGGTTTCCCTGTGAAAACTATAACACTCATGTAATGCTTCTTGTTTCCTTGTACTTTCCTGTTTGCTTAAGTGTCACCAAATGTTTTCACCTTTACCTTTTATCCAAAAAATATAAATTCATCCTTACATTAAACATATTTTTACTCTAGCTTGAAAGAATTCCAGAGGACTCTAATATGCATAAAGAGTTTTAAAAAATTTCCTGTTATGGACGTTGTAATGACTTCTGGTCATTAATCTCTCTTGCTCTCTTCTTTCTTCTACTCTTCCCATCTCCCACCCACTTCTCACCCTTCTCCTCCTGCTCCTCCTCCTCCGTCTCTTCCTCTTTCTCTCTCTCTCCCTCTAATTGTAATTTCATATCTGTATCTATATTTTATTTACATTTAACTCTCCATTTCCAGTCTTATCTAACTCTATATTTTTACTTATTTCTACATATAAATGAAATTACTTAATTTTTATTTTAAACACAAAGGAAGTCAACTTATAGATAGCTTTCAGCATTTTTTTTTAACTTTGTATATTGTGAACATTTTCCATACTAACACTATTAATAAGTGTGAATGGGCATATATCATTTACTATATTACAGGTACTATGCTAAAAGTTTTATATATATTAACTGATATAAATATCACAACAACCTTATGAGGTAGGTCTGTTATTCCCATTTTACAGATGAGAAAACAGAAGTACAGAGAGATTAAGTAACTAGCACATGATCACTAGCTGAGATTCTATCCCAGGTAATCTAGCTCCAGAGAACTTTGTTCTTCAATATTGCACAATACTTCCTTTCTACAAAAAGGCCACCCTCATCCTTTTAACAGCTGTCTACTACTACATAATATACATGTATCATAATGAATTTAAGACTTTCCTCGTTAATGGACTTTTAGCTTTTCTCTAGTTTTTCATGGTTTTAAATAGCACTGTAGTAAGCATCTATGTACATATATTCTTGCAAGCCTGTGTTATTTTTGCAAGATCATTTTCTAGCAAATAACTTGTTTAAAGAGTTTTAAAATTTTTGTCAGTACTGAAAACTTTCCTTTACTTTAAGAAAATAATTCTAAACACGTGACTTTAATTTTTCATTGTTAGGCTGCTTCAAGATCTTTCTGAAAACTTAATTATTCTTCAGTATTAACTGGTGTAACTAGCTTTATGTGATTGGCAAATTTGATAAGCATGCCATCTAAATCTCTAAGACATTGACAAATACATTGAATAAAAAAGATAAGATTAGTGATTTTTCTCTGGGGCTTGAATATAGATATCTTCTCTATCCCAGCTCATTTATTGCTTCAATAATAATTACTGTTAATTGAACAACACTGAATAACATTTATTACTAGCTTATTGTATGCTTCCTAACAAGACTAACATAATCACTGATGATAAGAAATTTATGAAAATGCATATTATTATCCCCTTGTTTGTTGTTGCACGCAGGCTTTCTCTAGCACGGGCTTCTCATTGCAGTGGTCTCTCGTTGTGGAGCACTGACTGTAAGGCACTGACTGTAAGGCACTGACTGTACTGACTGTACAGCACTGACTGTAAGGCACACAGACTTCAGTATTTGTGGCTCACAGGCTCTAGAGCACACACAGGCTCAGTAGTTGGGGCATACAGGCTTAGTTGCTCTGTGGCATGTGGGATCTTCCTAGACCAGGAATCGAATCTGTGTCTCCTGCATAGGCAGGCAGATTCTTAACCATTGCCCCACCAGGGAAGTCCCTCTCCCCATTTTACAAAGTATAAAACTAGGCTCTGAAAGATTACATGGTCAAAGCCAAAAATCAATATTTGTAACAGTTGACACAAAATTTCGTGTTTGTCTGATTTGAAAACTTTCACTCATCCTCTGAACCCTACATCCTATCTTATTTACGTTTCATGGCAGTAAGAAACAGATTTATTGAGGTTACCTCACAAACAGGAGTTAGTGTTAAAAATACACATAAACACAAACGACTTTCTTCGTGGGCAAAGACAACACGAAGAGGACTGCCCATGTAGGGCTCAAGGGAAATGAGACCATGGTTTAGGAACCTGTGTTTATTCAGGGTCAGATGAAGCTCTGTCTGTGTTTGTTTCTCATGCTATCAATAGATGGGGCTTATTTATTTTCTTTCTTTTCTTTGAGGGGGAGTGCTTACTGATTTTCCATTACTTTGTAGGATTAATCTATAGCAGAGCAGAATTTGAGCCTTTACTTCCTCATAGTCTCTACTTTTTCAATACATCTGCACACTGTAGTCTTCCTGGGTATTCTTTAACTTATTTTCCCATTACCAAGGGCATATTTTGGAAACACTACTAAGTGCTGCAGGTAGAAGATAAGACATCCTTCATGGACATGAGCACTTTGCTTGTAACTGTAATGGACTTCATGTAGTTCCTCAAATTTCCCATGGCATTTCTCACTTACTTTTGTTTATATATGTTCTTTTTAATCTTATATATGTTTTGTTCTTTGGTCTTGTTACAAAACTCTATTTAGTTTCAATAGCATGAATCAAATATTACCTTGTCTAGAAATCCTTCCCTAATGTCATCTACAACCCAGAGTCAAGTGCCATTTGATATGTGTATTTCCCATGTTTATGCCTCTGTAATCACTCTTTGCACAACGTGTAATTATTCCTTTTATTACAAGTATTAATTAATACAATTATTATTATGTATGACTTCCTTATCTGTAACTCTTCCCCATTTGTCTGTGAGGCCCTTGTTGGCAGGATTTCTATCTCTTCCTCTTTGTGGTTGCTGATCTCATACAGTCATGGAAGCTAATAAATACTCAGCATATATCAGTAGAAGGAATGAATGATCAAAATAACTTATACTTTCTCTACTTTTTTTCCCAGTGAAACTTTTTAAGGGCCTACCCAAGATCATATATTCATTTACTAGGGTAGTAACATTAAGATGTTTACTTAATTCCTTGAATTCTTTGAGCAAAATATGAATTTCTGTGTTTATTAGATTTTTTCATATTTTACTTATAAAACACCCATAAATCATATACAGTCTTCTTTTGCTAGTTTCTCTTTGTATTTTTAATACACTTGTATGCCTCTCATTAAACTTTTCTATTATTAAAAAGTCAAAATTATTGCAGAATGACATATCTTTAACAATGTATACTTATTCAAGCAAACTCTCAAATTTTGACTAATAATTTATTCTTTTTGTTATATAAGTTTTTCATCTATGGCAAACATTTTTTTCCTATTAACAACCCATATTAGATCAGGTTTAAAAACACATGTGTACATTGTTTAGAGGCAAAATTACCATTTGACCTTGAACTTTCCTCTCCTCTGAAACAGAAAATGTGTATGTGTGCTGTGTGTGTGTTTTAAATATGAAGCTGGTTGAAGACTAGAAGAAAAATAATTGGCAATTATTCATTCTTGAAAATTTGACACAAAAAGCTAAAGTGCCTAACTTCAGGAGAAATCTTTTTTTCCCTGAGGCTATTTCAACTTCACTTAATAAAACTGCCAATCTGTCTTTCCCTTAAACATAACCCTCCACAAAGAAAAATGTTTTATTCTTAGATAATAAAAAGTTATATAATTCAAATTAAAATGTAATAGATGTACTAGATATGAGTGACATTAAATACATGTTCAAATATTACTAACTTTTCTAATATTTTTATTCAAGATATACTTAATTTCAATACAAATTAACAGGTATAATAAAAACAAATGACACAATTTTTTCATAATGGAAATATTATTTCTATCGTTTTTGTCACAATTTGGAACTTTTTTGTGGCCTCTCCCTTTGTAGAGCGCAGGCTCCAGATGTGCAGGCTCAGCGGCCATGGCTCACGGGCCCAGCCGTTCCACGGCATGTGGGAGCTTCCCGGACCGGGGCACGAACCCGAGTCCCCTGCATCGGCAGGCGACTCTCAACCACTGTGCCACCAGGGAAGCCCCAGTTTGGAACTTTTAATAGAAACACTTGTAAACCCCTGTTGTCCAAACTTGGCAGCTTACCAGTCACCTGGGATGCTTTAAAAGTAGATAGGTTCCTGGGCCCCAATTTAGACATTGTGATTCACTATGTCTGAGACTGGGGCCTGGAATAATTTTAATAAATATTTCAGTTTGTTTGACTCAAGTAGAAAGCATATTCATGTGTGAAAACACTTTTCACATATGAGAGTTCATGAATAAATACTGAATTAGTTACTAAATTTGAAAGGCAGAGGGGATGCTTAACTTGGGGAAGTGTTTGTTCAATCATAATTTGGATTGATATACATCACTGTCAGAGACTAATCAATTATATTTTCACTTTACAGAAAGTAAATGCATAATTGCATTCTAATCAAGCTTATATACCTATATATATTATCAAGTATATGTATACATATCCACATATCTATATTAATACATCCATCAGAGATCAAGATCTGCATGTATGTATCAATTAAAGTGTGCATAGATGTCTCATGGTATATCCTTAAAAACTAGTTTGTTTTGCTGTATATGTGTTTTTTAATTTGCATAAATTATATTGTGTTATAAACTGGGCTTTCAAAGTTTTATTGTTGATATCAGTGAATGGTACTCTGTGTTGCTCTAACTCAGTCCTTCTATCTGCTGCATTATACCCATCATACACAGATATGCAGTGTGTCTATCACTTATTGATGAAAACCTATGTTATGTCCAACTTTTTGTCCTCACAATGTCACAATGAGTCATCTTAAAAATTTAAGTCAGTTTCTGAAAACTGAAAATAGAATTGCTGGTATACAGGGTATTCAGATTCGTAATTTTACTAAATGGGGTTGCAATACTCTTCTAAATTGTATCAACTGCTTACATTTCTGAAGTAGTTACTATACACCATCTCCAATACTCAATCTTATACCACATTCTACTTTTTGCTAATCTAATTGTTGTACAGCATTGTCTTGATGTTACTTTAATTTAAAATTCCCTGAACACTTATGATTTTGTAATGCCATATTGATTACATATGAAGCTCCCAAGCATATATGTATTTATAATTTTGAACTATATATTTACTTATTTAACTGATACTGAACCATACTAAATGACTGTTAATATGTCTCCATATATGACAAGCTGGGTCTTTTGTCATTTGCTATTATTTTTCAATATTAGTATTAGCTTTTTATTACCCTTTATTACTTGATATAAATTTTAGAATAAACTTGTCTGCCTTATCTAAAAATCCGGCATTGAATTAATTACCTTTATTTATTGGTTTAGGAAACTGACATAATTACAATATTTAATCATCCTATAACAACGTAGGTCTCTCTTGTAATAAAATATTCTTATATACAATAATGGAGTTTTTTTTAAAAAAATTCTGTTTAAAGATCCAATTTTGGTATTTATATGCATTTTAAAGTTGTCACTGTGGCAAATATTCTGGGTATTTTTTTTACATTTCCCAGGTTGTTATTTTTGATATAAACACTCATCTTTTTGCTATGAATCTTTTAACAGTCAAAATTGCTAAACTCTTTTATTGATCTACTATTTGGTCCATTGATTCTCTTGAGTTTTCTATTTAAAACATTATAATGTCTCCAAATAATAAAATTTTAACATTTCACTTCCAAGTATTATACTACTTGCATGTTTTGTTATTTTAGATACATAATTACTATATTTAATTTTCCCTCTTTTATTTTTTCATGTATGTCTTTTTTAAAAATGTATACAATTTTTAAAGGTATCTTTCCATTTACAGTTATTACAAAATATTGACTATATTCCCCGTGTTGTACAATACATCCTTGAGCCTATCTTATCCCCAATAGTTTGTGCCTCCCATTCCCCCACACCTAAATTTCCCCTCCCCCCTCCTCACTGGTAACCAGTAGTTTGTTCTCTGTATATCTGAGTCTGCTTCTATTTTGTTATATTCACTAATTTGTTGTATATTTTAGGTTTCACATAAAAGTGATATCATGCTGTATTTGTCTTTCTCTGTCTGACTTATTTCATTAGCATAATGACCTCCAAGTCCATGTTGCTGTAAATGGCAAAATTTCATTGTGTGTGTGTGTATATATATATACCATATATATATATATATATATATATATATATATACCATATCTTCTTTATCCATTAATTTGTCGATTGACACTTAACGTTGCTTCCAGATCTTAGCTATTGTAAGTAATGCTTCTATGAACATTGGGGTGCATGTATCTTTTTGAATTAGTGTTTTAGGTATTTTGGATGCATACTGAGGAGTAGAATTGCTGGGCCATATGGTAGTCTATTTTTAGTTGTTTGAGAAACCTCCATAATGTTTTCCACAGAGGCTGCATCAATTTATATTCCCAGCAACAATGTATGAGTTTTCCCTTTTCTCCACATCTTTGCCAACATTTATTATTTGTCATCTTTTTGCTGATAGCCATTTTAATGGATATGAGGTGATATCTCATTAAGGTTTTGATTTGCATTTCCCTGATGATTAGTGATGTTGAGCATCATTTCATGTGCCTGTTGACCATCTGCATTTCCTTTCCGGAAAAATGTCTATTCAGTTCTTCTGCCCATTTTTTAATTGGGTTGTTTGTTTTCTTGAAATTGAGTGGTATAAGCTGTTTATATGTTACATATTAATCCCTTATCAGTCATATCATTTTCAAATATTCTCTCCCATTCTGTAAGTTGTCTTTTTGTTTTGTTGATGGTTCCCTTTACTGTATAAAAGCTTTTAAGTTTAATTAGGTCCCATTTGTTTATTTTTGCTTTTATTTCCTTTACTTCAGGAGACAGATCCAAAAAAATATTACTGTGATTTATGTGGAAGAGTGTTCTGCCTATGTTGTCCTCTAGGAGTTTTATAGTATCTGGTCTTACATTTAGGTCTTTAATCCATTTTGAGTTTATTTTTGTATATGGTGTTAGAGAATGTTCTAATTTTATTATTTTACATGTAGCTGTCCAGTTTTCCAAGCAACACTTATTGAAAAGACTGTCATTTCTCCATTGTATATTCTTGGCCTCCTTTGTCATAAATTAATTGACCATAAGTTTGTGAGTTTATTTCTGGGCTCTCTATCCTGTCCCATTAATCCATGTGTCAGTTTTTGTGCTGGTACTATACTCTTTTGCTGACTGTAGCTTTGTATTATAGTCTGAGTCAGGGAGTGTAATTTCTCCAGCTCTGGTTTTCTTTCTCAAGATTGTTTTGGCTATTCATGGTCTTTCCAGTTTACCTACAAATTTTAAAATTATTTGTTCCTGTTCTGTGAAAAATTCCATTGGCATTTTGATAAAGACTGCATTGAATCTGTAGATTGCCTTGGGTAGCAAAGTCATTGTTTTTTTTTTTTTTTTTTTTATTGGAGTATAGTTTCTTTACACTGCTGTGTCAGTTTCTGCTGTATAGAAAAGCAGCAATGCCTATACATATATCTCCTCTTTTTTGGATTTCCTTCCTGTTTAGGCCACCACAGAGCGCTGAGTAGAGTTCCTTGTGCTACACAGTAGGTTCTCATTAGTTATCTATTTTATACATACTAGTGTATATGTCAATCTCAATCTCCCAATTCATCTCACCCTCCCTTTTCCCCCTTGGTATCCATATTTTTGTTCTCTACGTCTGTGTCTCTATTTCTGCTTTGCAAATAAGATCATCTATACCATTTTTCTAGATCCCACATATATGCATTAATATACGATATCTGTTTTTCTCTTTCTGACTTACTTCACTCTGTGTGACAGTCTCTAGATCCATCCACATCTCTGCAAATGACACAATTCCATTCCTTTTTGTGGCTGAGCAATATTCCATTGTATATTATGGTCATTATAACAATACTAATTCTTCAAATTGAAGAACATAGTATATCTTTCTGTCTGTTTGTGTTGTCTTCACTTTCTTTCATCAGTGTCTTTCAGTTTTTGGAGTACAAGTCTTTCGCCTCCTAAGGTTTATTCCTAGGTATTTTATTATTTTCAATGAGATGGTAAATGGGGTTGTTTTCTTAATTTCTCTTTCTGATATTTTGTTGCCAATGTATAGAAATGCATCAGATTTCTGTATATTAGTTTTGTATCCTGCACCTTTATGTAATTTATTGATGAGATCTGGTAGTTTTCTGGTGGCATCTTTAGGATAGTCTGTGTATAGTATCATGTCATGGGCAAACAGTGACAATTTAACTTCTTCCTTTCCAGTTTGGATTATTTTATTTCTTTTTCTTCTCTGATTGCTAAGGTTAGGACTTCCAAAACTATGCTGAATAAAAGTGGTGAGAGTGTGCACCCCTGTCTTGTTCCTGATCTTAGAGGAAATGCTTTCAGCTTTTCACCATTGAGTATGATGTTAGCTGTGGGTTTGTCATATATGGCCTTTATTTTGTTGAGTTAAGTTCCCTCTATGCCCACTTTCTGGAGAGTTCTTATCATAAATGGATGTTGAATTTTATCAAAAGCTTTTTCTGCATCTATTGAGAATCATATAGTTTTCATTCTTCAGTTTTTTAATGTGGTGTATCACACTGATTGATATGTAGATTTTGAAAAATCCTTGCATCCGTGAAATAACTCATGGTGCATCATCCCTTTAATGTATTGTTGGATTCAGTTTACTAGTATTTTGTTGAGGATTTTTGCATCTGTGTTTATCAATGACATTGGCCTGTAATTGTCTTTTTTTGTGTGTGATATCTTTGTCTGGTTTTGGTATCAGGGTAATGCTCTCCCTCATAGAATGTGTCTGGAGGTGTTCCTTCCTCTGTAATTTTTCGAATAGCTTGAGAAGGATAGGTGTTAATTCTTCTGTAAATGTTTAGTAGAATTCACATGTGAAGCCATCCAGTCCTGGACTTTTGTTTGTTGGGAGTTTTTAAATTACTGATTCAATTTCATTACTGATAATTGGTTGTTCATATTTTCTATTTCTTCTTGTTCACTCTTGGGGGATTGTACCTTTCTAAGAATTTGTCCATTTCTTCTAGGTTGTCTATTTTATTGGCATATAGTTGTTCATAGTAGTTTCTTATGATCCGTTTTATTTCTGTTGGTTGTAACTTCTTCTTTTTAATTTTTGATTTTATTAATTGGGCCCTCTCCCTTTTTTTCTTGATAAGTCTGGGTAAAGGTCTACCAATTTTGTTTATCTTTTCAAAGAACTGGCTTTAAGTTTCATTGATCTTTGCTATTGTTTTCTTCATCTCTATTTTATTTATTTCTGCTCTGATCTTTATGATTTCTTTCCCTCTACTAACTTTGGGTTTTGTTTGTTCTTTCTCTAGTTCCTTTAGGTGTGAGTTTAGGTTGTCTCTACCCTGATATTGGATCAGATCTGGGGAAAGGGGTGGAGAAAAGGAGGAGACAGTGGCTCAGTAACAGTGACAACACCTGATGGCCTTGGGTCACAAACTCAGGCTGTGAAGGAGACAGGGGCATAGTCCATTCCTCCACCATAACCACCTGGATGCCTTTTCCACAATGAGGCAGAGGCTCCTCAGATTGTTGGCCCCTGGGCTCTGGACAAGCTTAGGGCACCAACTTTCTGGAGACTGAGGAAAGAGAAAAACACTTTACACCCAGTTGGTATTCTGTTACTCAAATCGGCCTGAGCCTTCACTTTATAACAAACTAGAAGATGGAATTTAGAGGAACAAACTCTATTAGAAACAAAGCCTTCCCTCCAAGTAAGAAGAGGGGACATTGAAAAAAGGTCAAAAGGCAGCCCATGTTTTCCTCCAGATAAAGAATTGCTTCCAGACCCTTACTGAATCTCTTTCCAGAAAAGATGTTTTACAAAACAAATTTATTTAAATCACACTAATTGAAAAACTTACACATCCTTTGTTATATACCAGGTACTCTTTTGAGTGCTTAACATATTGAAAGTGGTTTATATACCTAGGAGGTAGGTTGCACTATTATGCCCATTTTCAGACATGGAAACCAAAGCACAGAGTGGCCCACAGACCCGTCTAAGCTGATAGCATGAATATGAGTATCTTCATTGCATGTTACTCTGCACATTGTATGAGTAGGTATTATTCTTATTGCCAGTTCACCTAGGATACAAATACGACTCACAGAGGTTAACATACTGCTCAGAAATCACACAGCCAGTGACTAGCAGAACCAAGACTCAAACCCAGATCTACTAACGCAGAGGTCATATTTTTGCTTCCTTGCCCTGCTGCCAAACATCTCTTAATATGGAATCTTCCTTACACTTTGTTGTAGAAACATAAAAATACAACAGCATAACATCTCTTTATCTGTCAGGGCATTTTCCACCTAGTGGTGGACACAATTACAAGGTAGCCCTTTCCCATCCATCACTTACTCCTAATCATCTCCCCTCTTAGAAATGTTCTTGTTCTATCCCATAGGTTTTGGACTGTCGTGTTTTTGTTTCATTTGTTTCTAGGTTTTTTTTTTTTTTTTTATTTCCTCTTTGTTTTTTATTGATTCTTTGTTTTTTTTTTATTTTTTATTTTCTAAATATATAGTATACATTTCTGAATGTAGTAGTGGTAATAAACATTCTTATTTTATTCCAAACATTAAGCAATGTTTATAATATTATTATTTTTTGTATTGCACTGTGGTATTTTTTTTTTTTTTGATAAATAAATCTTATCAGGGTAATACAATTATCCTCTATTCCTTCTTTCATTATAATGTTTAACTCCAGGGACTTAAACATTGTTTCTCATTATTTTGAACCCTCTAACAATTTATCTTTGAATTATCTTTCTTCTTCATAAATGTCCCCCATCATGAGTTTTTCTGGCCACCACTATTCTTTGTTGAAACACCTCACTTCCCAACTTTCCCAATCAAGAATTACTCACTTTCTATCTCCCACATGTTTATCATCAATTTATTTTTTGTGGTTGTTGTTTCTGCTGTTTTTATTGAAGGTCATTATCAATTAATTTATGTTGTTGTTATTGTTGTTGTTATTGTTGCTTCATAAAAAATGTTCTCAACCTCTTCCTCCTCTTCTATCTCTATGGTTTCATTCTAGAATTAATCCAGAGTCTTGGTTAATGTGACATCTTGTCCAAAACTGCCATTGTGTTTATAAATTAAACTTCAGAAGACTTAGCTATTTCTTGATGCAAAACAAAAATAATAAATGTGATGGTAAATGCTAGGTTCTGAATAGATCCTTGGCCATTACCAAGAAACAATCAATGTAGGGTACCTGCTATTTCTCAGATATTTGAGAGATATTCACTTTAGTGCATTTAACATATGCTACCCAGAGAATTTTTCCTCCTGAGCTTGTTTTTTGTTATCAAAATTGTAGAGACTTTTCCCTTGTTCAAAATACTTAGGTTAGGAATAATGTCTACTGGTCCATTTCTTTGTTGATATTTATTAGAAAATATAAAACAATTTATTTTTGAAGTATCTTTCTTATTCAAGAGTGTTCCAGATCTCCAAGTTCTTCTTTATTTTTGCCCACAGGAGGATCCATTCATATTTACCTATGATTGAGTAATCCCCAGTTAAAAAAGCACAGGTCTTTTGAGATGCCTTACTCTTCCTAGAAAGATACCTGATACAAGATGCCTATGTCTTTATTTTCTAATTAAGAATGGAACCATTTTACACATTGACTATTATTCAAAAGACATTCTGGGAACTTGTGTTCATAGTGATCAAATAAAATGTAATAACTCTGCTTGGTATGTATTACGTCAGAGATGCCCAATTAATTTTTGTTATTAAAAAATGAAATCAGGGCTTCCCTGGGGGTGCAGTGGTTGAGAATCTGTCTGCCGATGCAGCGGACACAGGTTCGTGTTCCAATCCAGGAAGATCCCACATGCCACGGAGCGGCTAGGCCCGTGAATCATGGCCGCTGAGCCTGCATGTCTGGAGCCTGTGCTCCGCAATGGGAGAGGCCATAACAGTGAGAGGCCTGCATACCGCAAAAAAAAAAAAAAAAAAAAAAAAAAAAAAGTGAAATCAGTGCAAGATTTGAATAAGTAATATAAGGTACAGGTTATTTTTTGTGTATCTCCATATGTTTTATTGTACAATTACACATAGATTCTTAATGAGTATCAATTAAGTTCAGTTGTATTAAATTGAACCAATACCAATATATGTTGCAAGGCAGTAATGCTAATTTGATCATTTGATTTGATTAAATTTGGTGGACAAACCTGTTGTAATAAAAAGGAGAAGACACCAAATACAGTAATTCTAATTCATTGTTTAACATGCTCAAAATGAATCATTTATGTACTTACAATTTGGTGTTGACAACGTATTAGCTACTTTACCAAAAAGGTAAGATTAACTTAAATATTGGTACCAAACCCATACTAATGGAAATCACAATACTAACCCAGCTGTCATGGTTACTCTTATTTACAGTTGGTAAACATTAATATAATTAATTGCAGTGCCTGGCATTTTTTTCTTTGTTCAATAGTATTCTCACTAACCACATTAAATGGGAATCAGACATGCCTATGATTAGCTGCATTCAATTCTCCCAAAGAAAAACAACCTATATTCATTAAAATAAATAAACTTGGAATTAATTTATATGGGAGAGATAATTCCCCAAATATGTTCACACAGTACTTAAAGGTAATAACCAGAGAAAAGTATGTGGGTTTTTCAAGTATTAAACTGATACTCTTTATAAAGATGTATTTCATTATTCACAACAGTGTGATAAGACTAAGTATATAGAATAATTTCACAAAAGGAACATTGCTTCAGCAATGCCCATCAATTTGTGAAATGCTTAGCAGTTTTGAAGTAACATTTTATGTTTCAATGGCTTAGGCTATCAGCATCTATCTGCAGTCATTTAATTAAGAACGTTGCTGTTCTCTCTGATGCTTTATGTCATTTATTAATGAAACACACATACATGCACATGTCAATTTAAAGCTTAAGAAGATATTTTTAAATCTGATATTTCCAGTGTTTTAATATTAATGAAATATTCTATAAAATTACAAAATTAAATTTTTCTTAAAAATTTTCACCAAGTATCAGAATAAAGTCATTCTCTCTTCTTATTTTGGTTGCAAGTGAGCCTTTAATGGAAAATGACAGCAATAGCTTGGAGATAAAATAATACTAGAACTTGTAAACAAAATACTGAGAAATATTAGACTACCTAAAAACAGGAAGACCTTGAGCATACTTTAATTTCAAATTATAACAGTAAGTCAGTAAAGGAAAATTTCTGAGTAAATTAGTCAATACTTTGTTCAGAAAAGTGAGGATTTTAAAAATTTAAGTTAGTTAATATACAATTAATTAGGTCTTAGCTAATATTTTGAATAGAATATTTAAAGGGTATGCAAAAAAATTATTGAATAAATATTTATGTAGATGTGTATATAAAAATCTTAATAATTTCCCTTATATATATGTAATTTTAGCTACCAGTAAGTTTGACCTTTTCTTTAAAATCACTTTGTTCTAGCGAGTTATCTAATATATTTCTGTAATGATAAGCTCCAATGAATGATGATACTTTTAATTCAGAGAAGCACTCTAACCAATGATATAATAGAATGTAATTATAATTATCTTTCACATTAACCATTGTATCTTTGGTCCCTGGATATCACTTCATAAGTACTCTCTTCTTTTACCAAGTATCTCTGACAGAAATATATTGGTAATCTATTACTAAAGTAAAGACTATAGAAACTAAATAGATTAATCTCAAATAAGATCACAAGAAAGACATACAAAGCAGGAACTCATGCATTTAGTGTGAATTCTTGGAAGTAGGTAAATAATTTCATATATTACTATCCATTAAGATAGTCATTTGATTTTTATTCACTGAACATACTCACTGAAATTTAAATAGCTAATGCAGACTTAATACATGTGAGACACTTGAAGATAGCAAGTGTCAGTACAATGAAACATTAGGAAAATCTCTAGTACCTAATACCTTATAGTTTATTGGCAGAGTTAGAGGGAGAGACTGAATATAAGAGTGAGTGAGCAGACGAGGGGAAGATGGCAGAAGAGTAAGATGCAGAGATCACCTTCCTCCCCACAGATACACCAGAAATACATCTACATGAGGAAAAACTCCTACAGAACACCTACTGAACGCTGGCAGAAGACATCAGACCTCCCAAAAGGCAAGAAACTCCCCACGTACCTGGGTAGGGCAAAAGAAAAAAAAAACAGAAACAAAAGAATGGGGACCGGGACCAGCACCAGTGGGAGGGAGCTGTGAAGGAGGAAAGGTTTCCACACACTAGGAAGCCCCTTCGTGGGCAGAGACTGTGGGTGGTAGAGGGGGGGAGCTTCGGAGGCACGGAGAGCGCAGCCAAAGGGGTGCAGAGGGCAAAGTGGAGAGATTCCCGCACAGAGGATTGGTGCTGACCGGCACTCACCAGACAGAGAGGCTTGTCTGCTCACCTGCTGGGGTGGGCGGGGCTGCGAGCTGAGGCTTGGGCTTTGGTTGGAGAGCAGAGAGAGGACAGGGGTTGGCGGTGTGAACACAGACTGAAAGGGTTAGTGCACCACGGCTAGCCGGGAGGGAGTCCGGGAAAAGGTCGGGAGCTGCCGAAGAGGCAAAAGACGTTTTCTTCCCTCTTTGTTTCCTGGTGCACGAGGAGAGGGGATTAAGAGTGCTGCTTGAAGGAGCTCCAGAGATGGGTGCGAGCCGCGGCTAAAAGTGCAGACACCAGAGACGGGCATGAGACGCTAAGGCTGCTGCTGCCGCCACCAAGAAGCCTGTGTTAGAGCACAGGTCACTAGCCACACTGCCCTTCCGGGGAGTCTGTGCAGCCCGCCACTGCCAGGTTCCCGGGATCCAGGGACAACTTCCCCGGGAGAACGCATGGTGAGCCTCAGGCTGTTGCAACATCACACTGGCCTCTGCCGCCGCAGGCTTGCCCCGCACTCCGAGCCCCTCCCTCCCTCCAGCCTGAGTGAGCCAGAGCCCCCGAATTAGCGGCTCCTTTAACCCCGTCCTGTCTGAGAGAAAAACAGATGCCCTCCGGTGACCTACACGCAGAGGCGGGGCCAAATCCAAAGCTGAGCCCCAGGGAGCTGTGAGAAGAAAGAAGAGAAAGGGATATCTCTCCCAGCAGCCTCAGAAGCAACGGATTAAAGCTCCACAGTCAACTTGATGTACCCTGCATCTGTGGAATACATGAATAGACAACGAATAATCCCAAATTGAGGAGGTGGACATTGAGAGCAAGATTTATGATTTTTTCCCCTTTTCCTCTTTTTGTGAGTGTGTATGTGTATGCTTCTGTATGAGATTTTGTTTGTACAGCTTTGCTTCTACCATTTGTCCTAAGCTTCTATCCATCCCTTTTGTTTGTTTGTTTTTGTTCTGCTTTGGTTTTGTTTGTTTGTTTTTTTTAATTTTTTTCCTTAAAAATTATTTTTTAATTTAATAACTTTATTATATTTTACTTTATCTTATTTCTTTCTTTCCTTTTTCCTTCCCTCTTTCCTTCCTTCATTCCTCCCACCATCACTCCCTCCCTCCCTCCCTCCCTCCTTTCTTTCTATCTTTCTTTCTTTCTTTCTTTCTTTCTTTCTTTCTTTCTTTCTTTCTTTCTTTCTTTCTTTCTT
>NW_020838020.1:5030022-5090588 GCF_003676395.1 Aethalodelphis obliquidens
CTTTCTTTCTTTCTTTCTTTCTTTCTTTCTTTCTTTCTTTCTTTCTTCCTACTTCTACCAATTCTTTCTCTCTACTTTTTCTCCCTTTTATTCTGAGCCATGTGGATGACAGGCTCTTGGTGCTACAGCCAGGGGTCAGTGCTGTGCCTCTGAGGTGGGAGAGCCAACTTCAGGACACTGGTCAACAAGAGACCTCCAATCTCCACATATTATCAAATGGCAAAAATCTCCCAGAGATCTCTATCTCAATACCAGCACCCAGCTACACTCAACGACCAGCAAGCTACAGCGCTGGGCACCCTATGTCAAACAACTAGCAAAACAGGAACACAACCCCACCCATTAACAGAGAGGCTGCTTAAAATCATAAGTCCACAGACACCCCAAAACACATCACCAGACATGGACCTGCCCACCAGAGAGACAAGATCCAGCCTCATCCACCAGAACACAGGCACTAGTCCCCTCCACCAGGAAGCCTACACAACCCACTGAACCAACCTTAGCCACTGGGGACAGACACCAAAAACAACGGGAACTACAAACCTGCAGCCTGCAAAAAGGAGACCCCAAACACAGTAAGATAAGCAAAATGAGAAGACAGAAAAACACACCACAGATGAAGGAGCAAGATAAAAACCAACAAGACCTAACAAATGAAGTGGAAATAGGCAATCTACCTGAAAAAGAATTCAGAATAATGATAGTAAAGATATCCAAAATCTTGGAAATAGAATAGACAAAATGCAAGAAACAGTTAACAAGGACCTAGAAGAGTTAAAGATGAAAGAAACAACGATGAACAACACAATAAATGAAATGAAAAATACTCTAGATGGGATCAATAGCAGAATAACTGAGGCAGAAGAACAGATAAGTGACCTGGAAGATAAAATAGTGGAAATAACTACTGCAGAGCAGAATAAAGAAAAAAAGAATAAAAAGATCGGAGGACAGTTTCAGAGACCTCTGGGACAACATTAAATGCACCAACATTCAAATTATAGGGGTTCCGGAAGAAGAAGAGAAAAAGAAAGGGACTGAAAAAATATTTGAAGGGATTATAGTTGAAAACTTCCCTAATATGGGAAAGGAAATAGTTAATCAAGTCCAGGAAGCACAGAGAGTCCAATACAGGATAAATCCAAGGAGAAATATGCCAAGACACATATTAATCAAACTGTCAAAAATTAAATACAAAGAAAGCATATTAAAAGCAGCAAGGGAAAAACAACAAATAACACACAAGGGAATCCCCATAAGGTTAACAGCTGATCTTTCAGCAGAAACTCTGCAAGCTAGAAGGGAGTGGCAGGACATATTTAAGGTGATGAAGGAGAAAAACCTGCAAACAAGATTACTCTATCCAGCAAGGATCTCATTCAGATTTGATGGAGAAATTAAAACCTTTACAGACAAGCAAAAGCTGAGAGAGTTCAACACCACCAAACCAGCTCTACAACAACTGCTAAAGGAACTTCTCTAGGCAAGAAACACAAAAGAAGGAAAGGACCTACAATAACGAACCCAAAACAATTTAGAAAATGGGAATAGGAACATACATATCGATAATTACCTTAAATGTAAATGGATTAAATGCTCCCACCAAAAGACACAGATTGGCTGAATGGATACAAAAACAATACCCATATATAAGCTGTCTACCAGAGACCCACTTCAGACCTAGAGACACATACAGACTGAAAGTAAGGGGATGGAAAAAAAAAAATTCCATGCAAATGGAAACCGAAAGAAAGCTGGAATAGCAATTCTCATATCAGACAAAATAGACTTTAAAATAAGGACTATTAAAAGAGAGAAAGAAGGACACTACATAATAATCAAGGGATTGATCCAAGAAAAAGATACAACAATTGTAAATATTTAAGCACCCAACATAGTAGCACCTCAATACATAAGGAAAATACTAACAGCCATAAAATGGGAAATCAACAATAACACTTTGATAGTAGGGGACTTTAACACCCCACTTTCACTAATGGACAGATCATCGAAAATGAAAATAAAGAAGGAAACACAAGCTTTAAGTGATACATTAAACAAGATGGACTTAATTGATATTTATAGGGCACTCCATCCAAAAACAACAGAATACACATTTTTCTCAAGTGCTCATGGAACATTCTCCAGGATAGATCATATCTTCAGTCACAAATCAAGCCTTGGTAAATTTAAGAAAATTGAAATTGTATCAAGTATCTTTTCCGACCACAACACTATGAGACTAGATATCAATTACAGGAAAAGATCTGTAAAAAATACAAACACATGGGGGCTAAACAATACACCACTTCATAAAGAAGTGATCACTGAAGAAATCAAAAACGAGATAAAAAAATACTTAGAAACAAATGACAATGGAGACACGATGACCCAAAACCTAGGATATACAGCAAAAGCACTTCTAAGAGAGAAGTTTATAGCAATACAAGCCCACCTGAAGAAACAGGAAACATCTAGAATAAACAACCTAAATTTGAACCTAAAACAATTAGAGAAAGAAGAACAACAACAACAAAAAAAACCAAAGTTAGCAGAAGGAAAGAAATCATAAAAATCAGATCAGAAATAAATGAAAAAGAAATGAAGGAAATGATAGCAAAGATCAATAAAACTAAAAGCTGGTTCTTTGAGAAGATAATCAAAATTGATAAACCATTAGCCAGACTCATCAAGAAAAAAAGGGAGAAGACTTAAATCAGTAGAATAAGAAATGAAAAGGGAGAAGTAACAACTGACACTGCAGAAATACAACAGATCATGAGAGATTACTACAAGCAAGTCTATGCCAATAAAATGGACAACCTGGAAGAAATGGACAAATTCTTAGAAATGCACAAGCTGCCAAGAATGAATCAGGAAGAAATAGAAAATATGGACAGACCAATCACAAGCACTGAATTCGAAGCTGTGATTAAAATTCTTCCAACAAACAAAAGCCCAGGACCTGATGGTTTCACAGGCGACTTCTATCAAACATTTAGAGAAGAGCTAACACCTATCCTTCTCAAACTCTTCCAAAATTTGGGAGGAACACTCCCAAATTCATTCTACGAGGCCACCATCACCTTGATACCAAAGCCAGACAAGGATGTCACAAAGAAAGAAAACTACAGGTCAATATCACTGATGAACATAGATGCAAAAATCCTCAACAAAATACTAGCAAACAGAATCCAAGAGCACATTACAAGGATCCTACAAGATGATCAAGTGGGGTTTATTCCAGGAATGCAAGGATTCTTCAAGATACGCAAATCAATCAATGTGATAAACCACATTAACTAATAGAAGGAGTAAAACCATATGATCATCTCAATAGATGCAGAGAAAGCTTTCGACAAAATTCAACACCCATTTACGATAAAAACCTTGCAGAATGTAGGCATAGAGGGAACTTTCCTCAACATAATAAAGGCCATATATGACAAACCCACAGCCAACATCATCGTCAATGGTGAAAAACTGAAAGTATTTCCACTAAGATCAGGAACAAGACAAGGTTGCCCTCTCTCACCACTGTTATTCAACATAGATTTGGAAGTTTTAGCCACAGCAATCAGAGAAGAAAAGGAAATAAAAGGAATCCAAATCGGAAAAGAAGAAGTAAAGCTGTCACTGTTTGCAGATGACATGATACTATACATAGAGAATCCTAACAATGCTACCAGAAAACTACTAGAGCTAATCAATGAATTTGGTAAAGTGCAGGATAGAAAATTAATGCACAGAAATCTCTGGCATTCCTATATACTAATGATGAAAAATCTGAAAGTGAAATCAAGAAAACACTCCCATTACCATTGCAACAAAAAAGAATAAAATATTTAGTAATAAACCTACCTAAGGAGACAAAAAACCTGTATGCAGAAAATTATAAGACAATGATGAAAGAAATTAAAGAAGATACAAATAGATGGAGAGATATACCATGTTCTTGGATTGGGAGAATCAACATTGTGAAAATGACGCTACTACCCAAAGCAATCTACAGATTCAATGCAATCCCTATCAAACTACCACTGGCATTTTTCACATAACTAGAACAAAAAATTTCACAATTTGTATGGAAACACAAAAGACCCTGGATAGCCAAAGCAATCTTGAGAACAAAAAACAGAGCTGGAGGAGTCAGGCTCCCTGACTTCAGACTACACTACAAAGCTACAGTAATCAAGACAGTATGGTACTGGCACAATTATAGAAAGATAGATCAATGGAACAGGATAGAAAGCCCAGAGATAAACCCTCGCACATATGGTCACCTTATCTTTGATAAAGTAAGCAGGAATGTACAATGGAGAAAGGACAACCTCTTCAATAAGTGGTGCTGGGAAAACTGGACAGATACATGTAAAAGTATGAGATTAGATCACTCCCTAACACCATACACAAAAATAAGCTCAGAATGGATTAAGGACCTAAATGTAAGGCCAGAAACTATCAAACTCTTAGAGGAAAACATAGGCAGAACACTCTATGACATTAATCACAGCAAAATTCTTTTTGACCCACCTCATTGAGATATGGAAATAAAAACAAAAATAAACAAATGAGACCTAATGAAACTTCAAAGCTTTTGCACAGCAAAGGAAACTATAAACAAGATGAAAAGACAACCCTCAGAATGGGAAAAAAATATTTGCAAATGAAGCAACTGACAAAGGATTAATCTCCAAAATTTACAAGCAGCTCATGCAGCTCAATAACAAGAAACAAACAACCCAATCTAAAAATGAGCAGAAGACCTAAATAGACATTTCTCCAAAGAAGATATACAGACTGACAAGAAACACATGAAAGAATGCTCAACATCATTAATCATTAGAGAAATGAAAATCAAAACTACAATGAGATGTCATCTCACACCAGTCAGAATGGCCATCATCAAAAAAATCTAGAGACAATAAATTCTGGAGAGGGTGTGGAGAAAAGGGAACACTCTTGCACTGCTGGTGGGAATGTGAATTGGTACAGCCACTATGGAGAACAGTATGGAGGTTCCTTAAAAACCTACATATAGAACTACCATATGACCCAGCAATCCCACTACTGGGCATATACCCTGAGAAAACCAAAATTCCAAGAGTCTTGTACCAAAATGTTCATTGCAGCTCTATTTACAATAGCCTGGAGATGGAAACAACCTAAGTGCTCATCATCAGGTGAATGGATAAAGAAGATGTGGCACATATATACAATGGAATATTACTCGCCATAAAAAGAAACAAAATTGAGCTATTTGTAATGAGGTGGATAGACCTAGAGTCTGTCATACAGAGTGAAGTAAGTCAGAAAGAGAAAGACAAATACCGTATGCTAACACATATATGTGGAATTTTAGAAAAAAAAATGTCATGAAGAACCTAGGAGTAATAGAGGAATAAAGACACAGACCTACTAGAGAACGGACTTGAGGATATGAGGAGGGAGAAGGGTGAGCTGTGACAAAGCGAGAGAGAGGCATGGACATATATACACTACCAAATGTAAGGTAGATCGCTATTGGGTAGCAGCCACATAGCACAGGGAGATCAGCTCGGTGCTTTGTGACTGCCTGGAGGGGTGGGATAGGGAGGGTGGGAGGGAGGGAGACACAAGAGGGAAGAGATTTGGGAACATATGTATATGTATAACTGATTCACTTTGTTATAAAGCAGAAACTAACACACCATTGTAAAGCAATTATACCCCAATAAAGATGTTAAAAAAAAAAAGAAATAATAACAAAGCATTCATCATTTTAAAAATGTATGTTGTTTTGCATGTTATTTATTAGTCTATGCTTTAGTTTTCCTATATGTAAACTGGTAATGACAATAATAACTAGACAGTAGGGGTGTGTGTGTGTGTGTGTGTGTGTGTGTGTGTGTGTGTGTGTGTGTGTGTGTGTGTGATGGCCAATTGAGATAATATATATAAAGTGCTTAGAACAAGATCTCACAATTTTTTGCTAGAGGACGTATAGGAGGAGTATATTACCCTATAAATTTTGCCAAATGAACTAACTTTAAATCAACGCTTTTAGGACTAAAATAATGTAACCAAGCAAGGCATAGTGGGATGGTAATAAGACTGGGAAATTTCTTCTAGACAGAGATAAAATTGGCACATCTGAAATACAGGATGTGATGTGTTCAGAAAATGTTCATAGACAAAAAGGTGCTATTACTGAAGAATCTGCATTATTTCAGAGAAGGATGTCAGCATAGTGATTTGGTCACTAGCTCTGAAAGCTGTACTGCTTGTCTGTTCTTGAATTTCATATAAATAGAATCATACACTATGTACCCTTTGGCACCTGACACTTTTCACTCAACATAGTGATAGTAAGATTCATATACGTTATTATGTAAAACATTTGTTCTTGCTTTGCAATATTCCATTATATGAATATACCAAAATGTATTTATCACTAATGAACATGTAGATTTACCATGTTTGTTATTTATGCTACTATAAATATTGTGTACAAAGCATTTTGTTGGCAAATGTTCTCAGTTCATTGGGAATTGATAGCTAGGTACATATATACCCAGGGATAAAAGATAGGCATATGATTAACTTTAATAGATCCTGTCAAATAGTTTTACAAAATCATTATGCCAATTTATACTGCCACAAGCAATGTGTGAGAATCCAATCTTTTTGCCAATAATTGTTTTTGTAAATTGTTTTAGTTGTAGCCATTGTGATGGGTTTATGGGTGTAACAGACTTGGTGTTAAAGAACCTGACACAGGGAATGTAGGCTAACAGCAGTTGTCCATATTATCTGACTTAGACTTTGAACTGAGACCATGTAATTTTCTGGCCAGTGTTCAGTCAGTGATGGAGCCAAACATTGCCACAATGTCTTGCCACTTCTCAGAAGTGCAGGATTTCTTTATGGGCAACATATGCGCTGGAGCTCTTCACTGAGCTGCCTAAAACATTCTCAGGGCTCCTTGCAGTCTGAGTTTATTCCTCTCTGATCCTCAGTTTCTGCCCTGCTCCTTTCACAGATTTGCACTGAAACCTTAAGGATTTTACTTGCTTCTTCTACCCTTGATCTTTCACAGGAATTCTCCCCAACAAATTTCATACATCAACAATCCATTTGATGCCTGCTTCCCAGAGAAACCAGTCAACACAGTAGTGATAGTTCACGTGAGTCATAATATTCATTTCTCTAATAATAAAAAAACTTGATCTTCTTGTCATAGATCTGTTGGCTATATTAATATCTTCTTCTGTAATACACCATTTCAAACCTTTTGCAGACACTGCTGTTGGGATACTTACCTTCTTTTATCGAGAAGTTCTTTATATATTCTGGATAAGAGTTTAATTCAAAAAGATACATGCACCCCAATGTTAATAGCATTATTATTTACAACTGCCAAGATATGGAACTAAGCTAAGTATCCATCAACAGATGAATGGAAAAAGAAGATGTGGTATATATATACACAATGGAATGGGAGAGTGGGAGATACAAACTATTGGGTGAAAGATAGGTTCAAGGATGTATTGTTCAACGCAAGAAATATAGCCAATATTTTGTAACAATTGTACATGGAAAGTAATCTTTAAAATTTGTATAAAAATAAAAAAAATTGAAAAATAAGAGTATTAATTATCTAAATTCTGAAACAACAAAGAAGATTCATTTTTCCAATATAGTATTACAGATATATTTTACCACATTTGTGAATTACTGATTCACAATTTTATTGTTTTTGGGTGAACAGTTTCTTCATTTTAATAATGGCATTCTTTTCATGTTTTTCATAGATAGTGGATGTTTTGTATTTTTGGTCCTTTTCCTTTTAACTATTTCTTCTTTAATAACATAATATCTTACTCTTTTAATTTCTTTACATTCCATACAAATTAACCACATTAACAAAATGGAGAAGAATGAAAATACATGACCATTGTGTTAGATGCAAAAAAGTATTTGGAAACATTTAACACTCGTTTATTTTATTTTATTTATTTATTTATTAAACATCTTTATTGGAGTATAATTGCTTTACCATTGTGTGTTAAGTTTCTGCTGTGTTTAAGTGACATCTCTTCACAGTTTGTGAAAATTTTATCATGAGTTAAATGAGTTAAAACACTCATTTATGATAAAAACTTTCACAAACTGTGAAGAGATGTCACTTAAACACAGACACAATGTTTATAAAAAATCTTCAATAAACATATGACTTAAATGTTAAAATTAAGTGTTTCTCTCCTAAGTTTAGAATCAAAACAAAGATGTGTATTATCAGTGGTTCTACTAAACATTGAACTGACAATACCAATGTGGGGCTTTATAATATTTAAAGACTCTTTTGATACCATGACACAACACACTGACACTTACATAGAGGAAAAGGAGAACTCTTTACATGTAGATAAGGCCACCTGGTAGAGTAATACAAGGAGATGCACCTGGGGACAGGGTAGCAACAAGCTAAGACGACAGGAAGCAGCTTACGTATGATGGGCAAGGTGAGATTATTTAGATTTTGCAGTATTACTGTCAGTTGACTCATTTGAATAATTTCCCCCTCCTCTAAGGCATGAGAGCTATTCCTAGTTGTCAGGTCTCTGGTGAGAGAGATGATTTGGGAGGATGCATAAAGACAATTGATTGTCAGATGCTGATAAGGGAAGTGGGGTGTAGACTTAATCAGCTGCTTAAGAATGGAGGTGACTAGACTATACTTGGGCCTCAAAACTGAGTCAAGACATTTCAAAACAAAACAAAACAAAAGCTGTATAACATAGGTAAATTACTTTGGTTAATTTTTCAAAACTTAATTCAACCTTCCATTTCTGAAATAAACTTGTTTTGGATATGAAGTACTATTCTTTTTAAGTTTTGTTTTTGTTTTTGTTTTTGGCTGCGTGGCTTGCAGGAATTTATTTCCCCTACCAGGGATTGAACCTGGGCCCTTGGCAGTGAAAGCATGGAGTCCTATCCACTGGCCCAGGAGGGAACTCCCATGAAGTACTATTCTTTATGTGTTACTAAATTCAATTTGCTAGATTATGCTTAAGATGTTTATATTTATAGTCATAAAATATATTGACTCATTATTTTCTTTTCTTGTAATATCCTTTTCATGTTTTGATATCAGGACTGTACTGTCCCATAAAATTGGTTGGGAAATGCACCCTTTTCTATCCTTTGACGTATTTTACATAATATTAGTATATTTTTTTTCTTAAATTCTTGAATGAGTTTACATGAAGCCATTTGGATTTGGAGTTTCATTTGTGAGATAGTATTCTCTGAGATTTGTGAGTCAAGTTACTACCTATGTCCATTATTTTTATTCATTTCAGTTCATCTCATGATTTTAATTACTTGTGTGTATTGCTTTACATAAGAAATTTTCTATATTTTTTTCTGTTTTCTCCTCAATCTACTGAAAGATGAAATTTATTTTCCCCTTAGGATGCCCTTCCTGAGTAGTTTTTTGATAATTCATCTTGCTTTTTTATAATTATCCAACTTTTTTATAAAAGGTTTTAATATATTCAAATGTTTCTTTTTCTCTCATCCCTGACTAATCCTTGACAGTAGATGGTATTATGCATCTTGATTTTTTTTTTAAGAAACAAAATAAAAGTCTAATATTTGAGTATCTAACTTATTTCATATATACTTCACATTTAAGGTTGAGCACCACTATTTACACAGTCAATTTTAAAATGTTATTGACAATAATAACTAATTTTTAAAGAATATTTAAAATGTAAAGCATTGGTATCTCATAATAATTGATTCATGACACATATCTAGTAAGTGAACACTAGCAAGTGACACAGCAGGCACTGAAACAATGTTTGTCTTAATCAAAAACCCTGTGTTTATCTATTAAATTATATTGACTCACATGAATATTAATGTGATCTTTAATTGATTTTGCTTTTAGAATTGTCTAAAATAATGCATCTGCTTTTAATCAAGTTCTACAGCACTGGGCATTGTGCTTGATACTTTATCAATAATAAACTTTTACCTAAAATAAACTAGTGTTTTGTAAAGTGTAATGGAAAATTGTGCATGTGTATATGTGTTTAATTTATTTGATAAATAAGTAAACGGGACTGAGAGATATGTCAATATTGGCAAGAAATAAAATCTAATATTTACTCAAAGTTCTTTGAAATACACCTCTTTCTGTTAAGAAGTATACCTGGAGACAATTACATGAGACCCTTATACATACTGTGCTACAATAATTATGTTTTAACCTAATCACAGAAATATTCTGTTCTCATGCTTTGTCAATGTTTTTAGTTTGTTTGTTTTTTGTATATTTTTGGTGGGGTGGAGGCAGTGTCAGAACTTTATTTCACTGATTTGGATATTTTTACCATGAAATTCACTGAAGGTCTCATTCCATTTTTCTAGCTACTTACAATACACTTCTATGTGGCTGTCCTAAATGCATAGTGGCCAAATCTAGGGGAAGTTTTGACTTTACTGAAACTATTCTTCTTAGGTATCCCTGGCTCTTGACATTTACTCACCAAATCTTTCCTCAAATGCCACTTCTAATCTTATATTCTTAAAGGTTTTTTTTTTCTTCATTCCCCCACTGTAATCAGGAATCTATATTGATCTCTGGTTATCTATAATTTCATGTCTGAAGCCCTCAGCTGCCTTTAAAGTTCACTGATAATCCACCCCTTGTCATCAAAATGTCTTTGCTCCCATCCCTTAAAACAACACCTCATTTATTCTTACTACTCCCTATCTATACTAGGGTACTGGTGCCCACTGTTGCATAATCCCTGGAACATTTTTTTAAAGGAAAATGTATTCTGAAATGTTGTCTGAAAAAACTTTGATTCAAAACTTAATTATTATACTCAACAAACATTTCACTTGTAAGGTATCACTTCAAAACAAATGGTTTGTAATATATGTATTCATATGTATATGAATTTAAATATCTATGAAACATAATGCATATAAAGTATGGTTGTGTATATATGTGTGCATGATACCTAGTGATCTACAAATTTTATTTTAATAAAACAGAGCATCAATTTCTTTGATTATGCCAAACCTATATCTGAAATATTATCCTCATGTAATCATATTTCACCCTTCCTTTTGAGTTTCAGATCATGAAGAAACCATTCCCAGCTAACCCAATTCTAATGATTTTTCTTTTTTGTCTAGATTCCTATTCTTTATAGTAAAGAAACCCACTTAACACTTGATTCCAAATTTAACTGTACCACTTCTACTTGCCTGGCTAGTACAATTGAAATGGATCTTTCATTAACTTCTTATAGGATCTAAAGTTGTGTACATATGCATATTACAGTTTCTTGATGGATATGTCTTCATTATTTAGTATACTGATAAACAAAAGTAGAATTTGAAAAGACCTAATCGATCTTGTTTATGAATGAAATAACTTTCCCTAATTTGATTGTCCATTTTGTTTCATTTTTTTGTCTTATGAATAATAGGTTTATTGGCTGAAGTAGACAGAGAGATTGAAAGATAATGTTAAATAAAAACACATTGTGGAGAAAATTTCTTTTAATGTTAATTAGACGATGTCACAATAAAATATATCAAAACAATTAAGAGAAATCTAAAAATTTTTGAATATACCTGCCACATAATCCAGTTCTGGATTTTTGCCCCTAGGTATTTATTGTGTATGCATGTGAAAACTGCGCAAGATGTTTTTAATCCATTCTCTATGTCTATCCGAATTCTTTCCATGCTTTCTTTACAGTTTCTAGTAAAACATTATGCACTTTTAGTTCTCAATAACTTTTAATTGGTTGAACACAGAATCAGACAAAACACTTTAGAACATATATAAAATGTGCTGAATTTATTTTACTTTAACAATGAAGACTAACATAAAGCATAGTATCAGTACACACGTTGTAATTAAGCAGAATGTGAAAAAGGCTATTTTAAGCTATCCATACATTTGAAACAAATATAAGTAATCATTTTAAAATTTAAAATTGCAGTGAGTTGGATTAATGGTGCACTTTCTCTAAAATGGACTGGTGAAATTTAATAACACAAAGAGATTCAAAATCACCTCCCTCTAAAATCTCATATAAGTCATAGTATATATTTCACATTACAATAATCTTTTTATTGTTCTTAGAAAAAATAAGTTTTTATACATACATTTTCTGTGCTTCATTCATAGCATCTGTTTACTTACAGTATGAACATTTCTAATTTAATATTCTGAACAATTTTATTTAATATAAGTACACTCCTCTTTTCAGCAAGTTACCCTCTATATGTTTTATTCAAATTTTATTCAGAGATGTTAGAAAACATATTAGCTTTCATTAATAGTTCAGAAGTCTGTGTTATTTCAAGGTTTAAAAAAACACACAAGTGAATATGAGAAAATTGCACGGTACTGTAGTTTGTTTTCAAATGAAAATCGTCTCAAAGGCGTATTTTCTCTAAGGCTTTAAGACATTGTAACTTGTTTTGACTGTGTCTCATTTTCTTTCCAGTTGTTCTTGTTACTCTTCAGTTGCTCCAACTGAAAGCCATGTCTCCACACATTTTAGTCTTTTTCTGCTATACAAACCCAGCAGAATAGCTGACCAAACCATGCTATAAATACTCATTTCAATCAAAGCCTAAGTAAAAAGTCTGTGCAGTTTCAAACTAAAAAATGGTTTGAAGATATTTTCAGCTTCTAAATCTTTCTTATTATGTAGAGGGAGATTCTAATTTAAAAGATAGTACTTCTACTCCAGTTAATATATGGTGCTGCCCTTAAAAATGCAATTAAGCTGTGTTAGTGGAGAAGTCATGTCAGAAATCATGGAAATTAAACATTTATAACATTGGATCAAACATGATTTGTGAATCACACTGATGATCTTCCATTTATACAATTACCACATCCTTGGATTGCTTGGGTCTCAAAACAGAAAAAACATTAAGAGAGCAAAATAAGTATGAAATGAGTATTAGATGCAGTTTCTAATGAGAAATGTATTAGTCCATGCTAATACAAGCAAATAGAAGTTAAAAAGGTGGGGTAACCATGCTCAGCTGCAATAGCGTAATCATTCATGATGCTCCTGGCAGTAGAAAAATTAATGTTTCCAAAAGCCTGGAAATTTTAGTAAAGTGTGTGAAGTACAAAAACTAAGGCTCATACTTTGCACTGGAGCAATCTTTTCTGTTTTGAACATGACATTTTAATAGGAATATTAATAAAAATTTACTTATATCAAAAGGAGAATTCAAATATCTTTCATGTACACACTAGAAGTTGGCTAGTAAACCAAGAATAAAATAGAATTCCTCTTTTATGAACTTGCAGTCTAGTTAAAGGAGAGAGGCAAAAATAAATAAACCATAATTCAAGAAGAAAAATGATAAATTGTGTGTGTACAGGATCTTATAGCAAAATAGGTGAGAGGAAGTCATATATTAATAAAGGAAAGAAGGAAGGAAACATTGAAGTGGAGGATTGTATAAGGGTAAACTGAAAACATTTTCTTTGAGGAGTGAGGCAGCAGCTGCATCCCTATTCATCCTTCTGTAGGGTGTCTCCTTGAAAGCAGAATAGACCAGATAAGAGGACCAAAGATTTGATTTTACAATGCAGAGTTGTAGCCTTTCTGACTCTTGGTACCATGTATATATAACGTTGAAATTAACCTTCTCATAATCAACAAAGGAGACAACCACTAGGTACATCTATTTGTTTCTTAAGGAGATAAAAGTTTTAATTTTTCTTTCTTCCACTTTACTATTTAATTTGTGTGAAATTCCATCCAGACTCGTAGTCATTTTTATGCTAACTTACATGCACGCACATTGATAATGTTTATTTAATGTTAAATTGTTTTCCATCTCTCTTCAGTATTCACATGAAGGGAACTTTGTTGGCAGGATTATTTTATTTTGCCAGCACTGGACAATCACATATCAAGAATTTTGCAGAACATTTTCCTGAATTGGAAAGAAGATTGCTAAATTTCCTTTTACTTGTAAGTTCTATTTTATAATTCCATTATTTTCATTAAAGACTCCATTACACAGGATATACTAAGGTAATAACATTAATTTAGTTACCAAAAATGTGAGAATTAAGCATCATATGACTTTCTTTAAATCAATGTATTATGATCATCAAAACCATCTACAGCCACAGAGCCCTCAGTTTCTACCAACACAAATTTCTTATTGTACTATCTTCATCAATACGACATTATACTACTACTTAAAAGAATACTTGTCAAGGGAGATACAAGTTGCAAATAATGTCATTGTTCTGAAAAACCCATTGAATAAACATTAAACTTTTCTGTTTTCAAAAGAGAGCATCAAGTGACTCCCCAAGACTTTTTGAAATACTCAGGTCAAAAGCTTTACTTTGCTAAATCCACTAATGCTCAACTATCATATCATGGTTTTCACCTAAACTTAACCAAGTCCATGTGTTGAGAGATGTAATTTAAACAAGACTCAAAACTTCAAAATTATTGTGACTTTGCCTTTCCTGCTTTGAGGTGTTACTAGGACTCTGTCAAGATGGCAATAAGAACAAACTCAGTTTTGCTTTTTTTTTTTTTTTTTTTTGTGGTACGTGGGCCTCTCACTGTTGCGGCCTCTCTTGTTGCGGAGCGCAGGCTCAGCGGCCATGGCTCACGGGCCTAGCCGCTCCGCCGCATGTGGGATCTTCCCGGACAGGGGCACGAACCCATGTCCCCTGCATTGGCAGGCGGACTCTCAACCACTGCGCCACCAGGGAAACCCTCAGTTTTGCTTTATAGACATATTATTTGGGTGTTCTTTAGGTACATGTAAACTGTATTGATGCACAGAATTAAAAGCGTAATTCACATAAGAAAGAAATTAAGAGATTTGAGTCTACTTAAATAAAAGTTCTGTAAGTCCAAATTCACCACTAAATTTTATGGCTTGTGTGGCAGAGTAATGCCAGACAAAATAAAGGCTACTCAACATTGCTAAATTTTTTTTTAAAAAAGTGAAAAGAAGAATGCAATTTAACTGATTACAACCTGTATCTCTGTATCTCTTTATCTATCTACATCTATAGCTATATTTCTGTCTATATCTATTATGTATATCTATATATCACAATAATCCAAGCAAAAACAGATGAAAATGCAGATGATTGCCTACTTTCCCAAGTGGATTTGAGAAGCAAGGAAAGGCAAAGAGAAATCTCTTAGCTCTTAATCTTGCTCATTCTCCCCTCACATAGACCAAACAAAAAGTTTTGTGAAGATGAGATACAAGAGAGAAAAAAATTAAGCAGACGGTAATCTTGACATTTCTTTTACTCCTAATTTGGAGAGAAGCAGATGGTTAGGTTAAGCAGAAATTCTGGGAATAGATACACAAATCTAAAACATCCTAATAACAGAAGCTACTCATAAAGCTTGTGTAAAAAAACAGTTTGCTAAGCATTTGTGTGTGTGTGTGTGTGCCTATTGGAGAGTGAAGACAAAATTATCATAATCACCCAGAGCTAATTATCTCCTTCAGTAAACAGGAATTTAGCAGAAAGGAAGTTAAATGAGAAAATAGATAAGGCAAAATCCTCTAGGGGAGTATGAAGGCCAAGGAAATAAAGTATTCCAGGAACTCATTTGAAGTTTTCTCTCCAGCTGGACACTAACAATGACCTGGACCACAAACGTGTTGTGCCAGCAGTTCCTTCAAGGATCCTTACTTGGAATGGTAGTGGGTGAGAATGAGGCTGTGAGGAGTGACAGGGAGATAGGGAAGCAAAATATTGTAAGACAAATTGCCATTGTTGAAGTGTATCTTTAGGAGACCCTCAAAATGGGGAAAAGATAAAAACCTAATTCATGTGTTCCTCATAAATGCAAGAGTCTTCTACTTGTGTGTCCAGGAAGTAGTGGAGAACTCATTAAGGGCACTCACCACTTAAAAACAGAATCAATTATTCACTAAATAGCCATGACAATAAGCTAAAAGTTTCAGAATAATTAATAAAGCAATGTTGATTCAGAAATAAATTCCAGAAGAATCCAAAATTGTTTATTAATAACCTCCACCTTGGAACCATCAACAAACTCATATTTTGAAGGTATCTGTTGTGGCTGGGGGAGGGAGGCTGCAGAGGTGAGAGACAGTAAATGAGGAAACTTCCATAATGTCTACCTGGAATAATGTTTTGATGAATTTAATAATTGTTTTTGAGTATTTCAGAATCATAAAATTTTAAAGAAATATCATTCAAAATAATATCTTTCATTGAATGGTATTGTTGATGCTGAACTTATGAAAATTTTGAAGTTCATTAATCACAGGATATAGCTTGAATATATTCTTTCTAAAAATAGCTGATTTTTAAAAGTAAATTTTCTTTATTTTAACAAAATGATTTAAAAAACCACTTCCTATTACTCAAGATTCAAATGAAGTATAAGTTTATTGTAACATTATCTTCTTTAGGATGATTTCATGGCAAACAACTACTGAAAAACATTAAAATTTCTTATCAAACTGAAATCATAACTCCACACAAATACTACTAATACTTTCCAGACAACAGTGAGCCATACATATACTTAATACACTTTTATCATCTCCAAGACATATAAACATTTAAACATTTTTTCTGAGATCTTCCCTAACATACAACACTCATTTAAAATATCACATGATTTCTCTAAAGCCTCAATTCATTTGAAATAGTTAAGCTTTTTCTTAAAAACATTTTATAAATTAATTTAAATTACATATTCACACACATGAACAAGCACCAAAAAAAAAAAAAAGCACAAACAGATGTTTGAGTTGAGGTACACATCTGTTGGCAAGTAAAGAAATTTTATGTATGCTAAATTTCATCTGCCCCTTATTTTTCTCTTGATGGTAAATATTATAACTAAAAATAGTATTTTACCAATTAAAATAATGATCACCAGGAAGTGAAGTTTCTATTTTTGTACTCCACATGTTACATTTATTCCAAATTTTTCTTTTATAAAGGAAATCTCTGAGAAAGAGTATTTTGTGTATCAAAAGTGGGATCTATCTGTAAAGTCATATTTGTGATGATTAATTGCAGCTGTATTCTATTAACAATTATTAGAAGAATTGTATTGGGATACATTATGTCATCAACTGACTTTATTGTTATTAGCAAGCAAGACACTAATTAAAACCACTTTCTAATTACATATCTACATATTTTGTATTGATATAAATAGCTGCATTATTTTGTTGACACCACGAAGAATAAAAAAGAATTATGATTTATTGCCAATCTGTGAAAAATCATTTAAGTAAAACTGAATGAGAAAACCCTAAAAATTGGTGCACACATTTAAAAGGACTGCAGTAATCTAAAGGACAAAATGTGTGGTAATTATACCACCCATCTATTACATTTACATATTGTTGGTTTCTGGAAATATCTGAGAACATGTTTAAGTTGATCAAACAATTTACTAAAATAGCCTATAGGAAAAGTTAAGTAAATAGGCAAAAATAATTTAGAGACTTTGTGGGGATACAATAGATAATGAAATTATCCACGAGAAAAAAAAAGAGAAATACTTTTTTTTAAATGTCAATCTTCATGGCAATGCCTTCATCTTAAAGCATATATTCCTCAATATTTGATGGAGAATCCCAGTTTTCTCAGCTCTTCACCATACTTATCCCCAGCCACTTACTATTTTTTCACACACGGGATAAAGTCAAGAGTACTGCACTGTAGTTAGAAAATCCAATTTCAAATATTAGAATAGGTACTTTTTTGCATGTCATAATTTTTGCATAAATCATCTGGCCTCTGAAATTTTGTGTAAAACTAGCTTAATATTTTTGACATAGGAATTTAGGTAGTATAGAAGATTATAGTGCATATTACACTACTCTAACTCAGTGTTTTTATTTTAAAAATTGCTTTTCTTTCCTGACTGCTTACTTTCTCTTGAAGTATTTATTCCTAAAAACCAAATTTAGAAGGTATCAGGTAGTTTAACTTTTAATCAACTGCCTTTACAAACATATATTTCTTTTTGTAAGAGCCAATATTATACATTTCAAAATAATTATATTTTAAATTAAAAAGTAAATTTCATATGTTAAATGTATATTAGTAAAATATATGGTATGTTCAACATAAATATACTTTTAGATCAGGAAATGTATTGGAAATCACAGTATGGAATAAAAGTTTGCGATGACTGAATATTTAATCTCAAAAGTGTAATTAAAAAAAAAATAAGGATCAATTCCTAGAGTTTTTTTCTGTCTAATACTAGTTGGAGTTCTTTTTTGTATATAGCAAAAGGAATGATGTTTGAAAATATCCTTACTACTTAACATTTTACTCCTTCTATAAGAAAATCAGTTCTTTTTTCCAGATGAAATCTTATAAATCAAGTATCTTGAATTTGAGGAGTCTCTTTCCCATGCTACCATCATTTCTCTAATACAATTTCTAACAAAAGTATCCCTTCATCAAAGCCCTTATTCATAACAGAGAGTATTTTAGATTTGATGTCTGTCTCAAATACATACATTTCTTGGATGTCTCTTTTAAATTCTGAAGGTAGGGGAAGTTCAAAGAATCTATTCCTAATTTTACTGCAGTTTTTATATAGGGATATATTTATGCATAACTTATGCTCACTTATTCAAACATAATGTTGATGTTTGAATTTTTTTTTGCGGTACGCGGGCCTCTCACCACTGCGGCCTCTCCCGCCATGGAGCACAGGCTCCAGACGTGCAGGCCCAGTGGCCATGGCCCACGGGCCCAGCCTCCCCACGGCATGTGGGATCCTCCCGGGCAGGGGCACGAACCTGCGTCCCCTGCATTGGCAGGTGGACTCCCAACCACTGCGCCACCAGGGAAGCCCTGATGTTTTGATTTTGAGGAAGCATATTCTATGACAAATGTTTAATGTACAAATACTCATTAAGCCTATGGAAAGGAGGAGAGGAAGCAGGATTGGGCACAGGGAGAAACTGAGCAGCAATGCAGCTGCAACAGTTTCTACTGATCTCACATAAACTTGTGAAAGTAAAATGGTCCCTCAGACTTTTGACAGGGGAAAACCTTAAAAGGATGTGATGTGGCCTTGAGCACAGTGGCTTCTGCAGTGGAGGCAATTCCTCAAGGGGCTGATGGCTACAAAATATCTGCTAACAGTGCTCTAAGCAATTAGGTTAACAAGTCCTTCCTTGAAGAGGGATGGGAGTGGCACATCTTCTACCCTACACAGAGTATTGAAAAGCACATACAGAAAAGACATCATTGACATCAGGATGCTTCCACCAGATCGTTGATGGCATATATATGTGTGGATATATGTAGTGAGTGTCTGTCAAATATTTCACTATAAAATAATCTACATTAAGTCCATTTAGGATATAATTATCTTAGGGAGATGAGACATAAGTTTTAATAATTGACATTTATGATTTTCTGTTAAACATTAATATTTAATGTATAGTTTTATTTAAATCTTTCTTGTCTCTACTTTCCAATTTTTTTCTGAGTTTGTGTAAAATTTGAATTGATTCTTCACTATATACTTAAAGGAACTCATCATTAAGCAGTGTTGTTGGCAATTATATGAAAATGCATTTATCTTATTGATTCAATTTTTTAAGTTTATAGGAATATTTTAATTTTCTATTTTTTATCTCAGATTTCATCATTTACATTTTCTTAGAGATTTGTTGATTTTGCCCACATTTATTTTATTTTTCTTTGCAAATTTTATATTATTTATTTATTTTTAATTGAAGTATATTAGATTTACAATGTTGTGTTAGCTTCAGTGATTCCGTTTTATATATATATATATGTACATATATATGTATATATAAATATATATATACATTTGTTTTCGATTCTTTTCCCTTATAGATTATTACAACATGTTGAGTATAGTTCCGTGTGCTATACAGTTGGTTCTTGTTGGTTATCTATTTTATATTTATTACTGTGTAATAAATTAGGTTAATCCCAAACTCCTAATTTACCTGTCCACCCCTTTCCCCTTTGGTAACCGTAAGTTTGTTTTCTATGTCTGTGAGTTTATTTCTATTTTGGACATAAGTTCATTTGTGTCATTTTTTTAGATTCCACGTATTAACAATAACATATATTTGTCTTTGTCTGACTTACTTCACTTAGTATGATAATCTCTAGGTCCATTCATGCTTCTGCAAAAGACATTATTTCATTCATTTCTATGGCTGAGAAATATTCCATTGAATATATGTATACCACATCTATTTTTTTTTACTTTTTTTTAATTAAAATTTACTTTTCTTTCTTTTTTTTAAACATCTTTATCTATTCATCTGTCGATGGACATTTAGATTGCTTCCATGTCTTGGCTAATGTAAATAATGTGACAATGAACATTGTGGTGCATGTTTCTTTTCAAATTACAGTTTTCTCTGGATATATGACCAGGAGTGGGATTGCTGGATACAATACCTTATGGTATTCTATTTTTCAGTATTTTAAGGAGCATCTAGAGTGTCTTCACCAATTTACATTCCACCAACAGTACAGGAGGATTTCTTTTTTCCCACACCCTCTCCAACGTTTATTATTTGTAGATGTTTTAATGATGGCCATTCTGACCAGTGTGAGGTGGTACCTCATCGTACTTTTGATTTGCATTTCTCTAATAATTAGCGATGTTGGGCATTTTTTCATGTGCCTATTGGCTATCTGTATGAATTCTTTGGAGAACTGTCTCTTTAGATTTTCTGCTCATTTTTTTGATTGGGTTGTTTGTTTTTCTGATATTGAACTGTATGAGCTGTTCATATATTTTGGTAACTACTCGTCAGTAGCAACTTGTCAGTAGCAACTTGTCACTTGTCAGTAGCAACTTTGCAAATATTTTCTCCCTTTCCATACATCAGCTTTTCTATTTGTTTATAGTTTCCTTTGCTGTGCAAAGCTTTTAAGTTTAATTAGGTCTCATTTGTTTATTTTGTCTTTATTTCCATTACTCTAAGAAATGGATCCAGAAAACATTGATGTAATTTAACTTAAAGGGTGGTCTGCCTATGTTTTCCTCTAGGAGTTTTATAGTATCTGGTCTTACATTTAGATCTTTAATCCATTTTGAGTATATTTTTGTATATTGTGTTAAAGAATGTTCTGATTTCATTCTTTTAAATGTAGCTGTCCAGTTTCCCAGCACCATTTATTGAAGAGATGGTCTTTTCTCCATTCTTGCTTCCTTTGTAATAGTTTAATTGACCACAGGTGCATGGGTTTATTTATGTCTTGTTCCAGTGATCTATATTTTTGTTTTCATGCCAGTACCATAATGTTTTGATTACTGTAGCTTTGTAGTAGTCTGAAGTCAGGGAGCCTGATTCCTCCAGCTCCGTTTTTCTTTCTCAAGATTGCTTGGGCTATTTGGGGTCTTTTGTGTTTCCATATAAATGTGAAAAAATTTTGTTCTGGTTCTGTGAAAAATGCCATGGGTAATTTGATATGGATTGCATTGAATCTATAGATAGCCTTGGGGAGTATGGTCATTTTAACAATGTTGATACTTCAAATCCAAGAACATGGTATATCTTTCCATCTGTTTGTGTCATCTTTGATTTCTTTCAACAGCATCTTATAGTTTTCAGAGTACAGGTGTTTTGCCTCCTTAAGTAGGTTTATTCCTAGCTATTTTAATATTTTTGATGTGATGGTAAATGGGGTTGTTTCTTTAATTTATTTTTCTGATCTTTTATTGTCAGTGTATAAAAATGCAACAGATTTCTGTGTATTAATTTTGTACCCTGCAACTTTACCAAATTCATTGATAAGCTCTAGTAGTTTTCTTGCAGCATCTTTAGAGTTTTCTGTGTATAGTATCATGTCATCTGCAAACAGAGACAGTTTTAATTCTTCTTTTCCAGTTTGGCTTCCTTTTATTTCTTTGTCTTCTCTGATTGCTGTGGCTGGGACTTGCAAAGCTATACTGAATAAAGTGGAGAGAGCAGGTATACTTGTCTTGTTCCTGATCTTAGAGGAAATGCTATCAGCTTTTCACTGTTTAGTATGATGTTAGCTGTAGGTTTGTCATATATGGCCTTTATTATGTTGAGGTATTTTTCCTCTATTCTCACTTTCTAGAGAGTTATAAATGAATAGTGAATTTTATCAAAAGCTTTTTCTTCATCTATTGAGATGATCACATAGTTTTTATTCTTCAATTTGTTACTGTGGTACATCACATTGATTGATTTACAGATAGTGAAAAATCCTTGCATCACAGGGATAAATCCCACTTGATCAAGGTGAATGATCCTTTTAATATATTGTTGGAGTCACTTTGCTGGTATCTTATTGGGGATTTTTGCATACATGTTCATCAGTGTTATTGGTCTCTAGTTTTCTTTTCTTGTAATATCTTCACCTGGTTTCAGTATCAGGGTGATGTTGGCCTCATAGGATGAGTTCAGATGGTATTCCTTCCTCTGCAATTTTTTGGAATAGTTTGAGAAGGATAGGTATTAACTCTTCTCTAAATGTTTGGTAGAATTCACCTGTGAAGCCACCTGGCCCAGGACTTTGTTGGGAGTTTTTAAATTACTGATTCAATTTCATTACTGGCAATTGGTCTGTTTATATTTTCTATTTGTTCCAAGTTCAGTCTTGGGAGGTTGTACTTCTTTAAGAATTTGTCTATTTTTTCTAGGTTGCCCATTTTATTGGCATATAGTTGTTTGTAGAAAATATGAACCTTTGTATTTCTGTGGTGTTTGTTGTAAAGTGTCCTTTTTCATTTCTGATTTTATTGATTTGGCCCTTTTCCCTTTTTTTCTTGGAGTCTGGCTTGAGGTTTATGAATTTTGTTTATCCTTTAAAAAAAACAGCTTTTATTTTCATTGATATTCTATTTTGTTTTTTTAGTTTCTACTTCATTTATTTCTGCTCTGTTCTTTATGATTTATTTACTTCTACTAACTTTGAATTCTGTTTGTTCTTCTTTCTCTAGTTGCTTGAGGTATAAAATTAGGTTTTTCAATTGAGATTTTTCTTGATTCCTGAGGTAAGCTTGTACCACTATAAACTGCCCTCTTAGAACTGCTTTTTCTGTGTTCCATAACTTTTCTATTGTCATGCTTTTGTTTTCATTTGTCTCTAGGTATTTTTGATTTTCTCTTTGATTTTTTCATCAATCCATTGATTATTTAGTAGCATATTGTTTAGCCTCCATGTGTTTGTGTACTTTTCAGTTTTTTTCCTTGTAGTTGATTTCTAATCTCATAGCATTGTGATCAGAAAAGATGCTTGATATGATTTCAATTTTCTTAAATTTACTGAGGCTTGCTTTATGGCCCAGCATGTGGTCTATCCTGGAGAATGTTCCATGTACACTTGTAAAGAATGTGTATTCTGCATCTTTCAGATGGAATGCTCTATAAATATCAATTACATTCTATTGGTCTAATGTGTCATTTAAGGCCTGTGTTTCCTTTTGATTTTCTCTCTGGATGACCTGTCCATTGATGTAAGTGGGGTGTTAAAGTTCCCTACTATTATCATGTTATTGTTGATCTCTCCTTTTTTGTCTGTTAACATTTGCTTTATATTTAGGTGCTCCTATGTTGGGTGCATACATATTTACATTTGTTATATCTTCTTCTTGGATTAATCCCTGATCATTATGTAGCATCCTTCTTTGTCTCTTGTAACAGGTTTTATTTGAAAATCTATCTTTTCTGAAATGAGTATTGCCACTCCAGCTTTCTTTTGATTTCCATTTACATGGAATAACTTTTTCCATCCCCTCATTTTCAGTCTGTATTTGTCTCTAGATCTGAAGTGGGTCTCTTGTAGACAGCATACATAAGAGTCTTGTTTTTGTGTCCATTCAGCCAGTCTATGCCTTTTGGTTGGAGTATTTAATCTGTTTACATTTAAGGTAATTATTGATATGTATGTTCTTACTGCCATTTTGTTAATTGTTTTATATTTGTTTTTGTAAGTGTTTTGTTTTTCTTTCCTCTTTTGCTGTCCTCTCTTGTGGTTTGTTAACTATCGTTAGTAATATACTTGGATTCCTCCTATATATATATATATATATCCTTAATTGTTTTAAATTGTTGATCTCTTAATTTCAAATGCATAATAATTATTCACCCTCACCAATTTGAATTTTTCCCAGGTATACAAGGCTGGCTCAACATTCAAAAAATCAACTAATGTAATCCATCACATCAACAGATAAAAGCATAAAAATCACATGATCATACCAATAGATGCAGAAAAACTATTTGATAAAATCCAACACTCATTAATGATAAAATTATTGGTAAACTAAGGAAGCTTCCTCAATTAGTTAAAGAATAGCTACAAAATTTGCAGCTAATATCACGCCTAATGGTGAGAAAATAAAAGTTTTCCCACTAAGATCAGGAACAAGGGAAGAGCATTGCTTCTTACCATTTTTAATCAACATCATACTGGAATTCCTAGCTAACATAATAAGACAAGACAAGAAAATAAAATGTGTATTGAATGGGAAGGAAGAATTAAAACTTTAATTTTAAAGTTTTTTGTTCATAGATGAAATGATTGTGTAGAAAATCCAAGAGAATAAATTTTAAAATTCCTGGGACCAATAAACTGTAGAATAGTTGCAGGATAGAAGGTTCATATAAAAAATTCAATCACTTACCTACATACCAGCAATGAACAAGTGAAATTTGAAGTCTGATGAAGAAATCAAAGAAGAACTAAATAAATGGAGAGATATTCCATGTTCATGTATAGGAAGACTCAACATATCAGTTTTCCCAGCTTGCTCTATAGATTCAATGAAATCCTACTTGAATTTCCAGCAAGTTACTTTGTCAATATTGACAAACAGATTATCAAGTTTATTTGGAGAGGTGAAAGACTCAGAAATGCTGACACACTATTAAAGGAGAATAATAAAGTTAGAAGAATGATGCTACCCAATTTCAATACTTACTATAAAGTTACAATAATCAAGACTTTTTGATATTGCCAAAATAATGAATAAAGAGATCAGTGGAACAGAATAAAGAGCCAAGAAATAGATCCACACAAATATATCAACTGATCTTTAACACAGGAACAAAGGCAATACAATGGACTAAAGATAGTCTTTCCAACAAATGGTGCTGGGACAACTGACACACACAGGTAAAAGAAATGAACCAGATAGAGCCCTTGCACACTTCATAAAAAGTTAACTCAAAAATATTTCAGAATTAAATGCAAAACATAGAAATATAAAACTCATGGAAGATAAGATAGGAGAAAATCTAAGTGACCTTGAGTTTGGTGATGACTTTTTTGGATATAACCTCCATGATCTATGAAAGAAAGACTTGACAAGCCTGACTTCATTAAAATTAAAAGTTTTAGCTCTGCAAAATATACTCTTAAGAGAATGAGCAGGTAAACCGCACTGGGAGAAAATATTTGCATGATATATATCTTATAAAGAATTGCTATCCAAAACATTAAGAAAACTCTTAAAACTCCACAATGAGAAAGTAAACAACACAAGAAAAAATGTGCCCAAAACTTTAACAGACACCTCACCAAAGTATATATATACAGATTGCAAATAAGCATATGAAAAAATCCTCAATATCATATTTCATCAGGGGAGTGAAAATTAAACCAAAAATGAGACACCAGTACATATATACTAGAAGAATCCATATTCAAATCACTGACAGTACCAAATGCTGGTGGAAATATGTAGTAACAGAAACTCATTCATTGTTGGTGGAAATGCAAAATGCCCACTTTGGAAGACAGTTTGACAATTTCTTACAAAACTAAATATTATCTTACCATACAATCCTGCAATTGTACTCCTTGGTTTTCCACAACATAATTCAAAATCTATGTTCACACAAGAACCTTCACATGGCTATCCATAAGAGATTTATTCATAATTGTCAAAGCATGAACATCCAGCTTTTGGATAAATAAGTTGTGGTACATCCAGACAATGAAATACTATTCAGCACTACAAAGAAATGAGCTATCAAGTAATGATAAGAAATGGTATAACCTTAAATGCTTATTACTAAGTTGAAGAAGCCAATTAGAAAAATCTACGTACTGTATGATCCCAACTGTGACAAGGCATTCCAACTCTGGAAAAGTCAAAACTATGGAGGCAGTTGAAAGGTCAGTGGTTGCCAGGGTTTAGGGGACAGGGAAGAATGAATTCACAGAGCAGAGTATTTTTAGAACAGTGAAACTACTCTGTATAATACTATAACTGTGGCTGCATGTCAATATACACTTGTCAAAAGCCATAGAATGTACTAGGAGTGTACCCTAATGAAAATTGTGGAGCTTGGGTGATAATTATGCATCAATGTAGGTTTATGAAATATACAAACGTACTACTCTGATAAAGGATGTTGATAATGGGGGAGGCTATGCATGTGTATATGGCAAACCTATGTACCTTCTGCACAATTTCACTATGAACCTAAAACTACTCTAGAAAATAAAGTTTATTTTAAAAACAGACAAAAATGTGAAAAAAAAATGTGACTTGTTCTCTTTCATCTCTACACAGTTCAGTTCATATAGCATTTTTTGTGTATGTGAGTGCTTGTGTTTGTGTTTTTATATGAAATTTTTCTGTTCTATGATATTTCTCTTTTATCATCTATATTTTGTAACTCCTTTTACATGTGATCTTTAGCTTACAGATTGGTGTATGATATATTCAATAAATATTTCTTTAGTTTCCCAATTTTATGTTTTATGGGTGTTTTGTGATGAGAAGAATGTTACATATGGAAGACATGTTGCGTCATTGAAGATGATGTATTTGGTCCCCTGTAGAACCTTTGCCTCTGTTACATCTAGATACTTCAGCAGTCAATTAATAACTAATGGAGCTAAAGTTCAATAGTAAATAAGAATAGTATCACCAGATGATTGTTAAATCAACATTATTGCTAATTTGAAATTATATTCAATGTAGGTCAAGACAGAATTTAGTAAGAAATGATCAAAAAGGAAGTTTTAATTTAGGAATGTAGAAGGCATTCTTTCAATAATGAAATTAAAGAAAACAAAGTAGATTTGTAAGTGAATAGAAAACATATATAAGTCTATCCTTAGGAAAGCAAGAGTGGCTTATAATATGTATTAAAATTAATATAAAATATTAAATTAGGCAAGTATGACATAATAAAATATTGATTAGCAGTACTAATATAAAATATTTTAAAATTAAAGGTATCATTTCCCTCCTCCATCTTTTATTTCTTTCTTTCTTCCTTCCTTCCTTCCTTTCTTTCTTTCAAACCCCTACACAATGGTCTCGCAAAGAAAGTACCTGGATGCTCTATCACAAATCTTTATGTGCATATTCCAAGTGGAACACATAAAAAATTTAAGATTAGTATACCTTGCCAATAGTATTATCTATAAATGTAAAATATTATTTGTAAATTTATGTAAACAACATTTATACTATTACCATATTTTAAATTGATAATATTATGTATAAAGTAAATTGTTAAAGCATTATCTATTGTCTATAATTCAGCATAATAATTATGTTGAAGGCATATTTAACTATTTTCATATCTGAAGAGAAGATAATACACAAAATGAATTCTTTAAATCACTTCCTAATCTATGATTCCATTTAAATATCACTCAATAAACTAAATTAAAAGTCAGGCCATAATCAGCATCTCCAGTTATTTTATTTTTCCCTAGGCAATGTAATTACCAATAAAACCAATCTCTTTGATTGTTTTAAATACAAATTAAAACAATATGCCTGAATATGACTATTAAAATATACTTTTAAAAATGCAGCTGTAGTGTGTTAAATTAAGTGATTTAAACAATACAAAGGAATTTTTCTTTTCAACCAACAAAAAGTCAGATTATAGCTAGCACACATTGTTTAGAATAATGCTGCATTTTAATTATAACTGTCACTATTGTTAGTGGTTACCAAAGAACTTCCTTCACTTCTTTAGCTATCACAAGATACATTTATCATATTAAATGAAACAAAAGCTAAACTGATGTTTTTAAGTTTCCATCATCTTTGACAGCAAGGCACAATTTAGAATGATTGATTTTTATTACGTTAATTTAATATAATGGAATTAAAGTTAAATAAACAGCCAATATTAAAACGGATAATTTCTAGTTGTTTTCTAATAACTGCAAGTCAACCATTTTCCTCTAATTGTTCAATGTAAGACTGATGAAGACATTGAAGAGATCCTTTCTCTAAGCAGACAATGAAATATAACAGTGTAAACTTGAGATATAAAAACTAGAAAGGAGTTCTTCACAGGAAAAAATTTGAGACAAACACTAGGGTTTTAAAGGTTAGTTTTAGGTATTGTGAATGAACCATATGTTCTCATCACTGGCATCTGTTAGTTATGGTAATCAGGTTAAGTACTTTTTCAATAAATTAAAATATTTTGTTCTAGTTCTGTGAAAAATGCCATTGGTAGTTTGATAGGGATTGAAATTAATCTGTAGATTGCTTTGGGTAGTGTAGTCATTTTCACAATGTTGATTCTTCCAATCCAAGAACACGGTATATCTCTACATCTGTTTGTATCATCATTAATTTCTTTAATCAGTGTCTTATAGTTTTCTGAATACAGATTTTTTTGTCTCCTTAGGTAGGTTTATTCCTAGGTATTTTATTCTCTTTCTTGCAGTGGTAAACGGAAGTGTTTCCTTAACTTCTCTTTCAGATTTTCATCATTAGTGTATAGGAATGCAAGAAATTTCTGTGCATTAATTTTGTATCCTGCTACTTTACCAAATTCATTGATTGACTCTAGTAGTTTTCTGGTAGCACCTTTAGGATTCTCTGTGTATAGTATCATGTCATCTACAAACAGTGACAGCTTTACTTCTTCTTTTCCAATTTGGATTCCTTTTACTTCTTCTTCTCTGATTGCTGTGGTTAAAACTTCCAAGACTATGTTGAATAATAGTGGTGAGAGTGGACAACCTTGCCTTTTTCCTTATCTTAGAGGAAATGGTTTCAGTTTTTCACCATAAGAATGATGTTGGCTGTGGGTTTGTCATATATGGCCTTTATTATGTTGAGGTAACTTCCCTCTATGCTTACTTTCTGGAGGATTTTAATCAAAAATCGGTGCTGAATTTTGTCGAAAGATTTTTCTGCATCTATTGAGATGATCATATGATTTTTCTACTTCAATAAGTTAATACAGTGTGTCACATGGACTGATTTGTGCATATTGAAGAGTCTTTGCATTCCTGGGATAAACCCCCTTTGATCATGGTGTATGATCCTTTTAATGTGCTGTTGGATTCTGTTTGCTAGCATTTTGTTGAGGATTTTTGCAATTATATTCATCTGTGATATTGGCCTGTAGTTTTCTTTCTTTGTGACATCTTTATCTGGTTTTGGTATCAGGGTGATGGTGGCCTTGTAAAATGAGTTTGGGAGTGTTCCTTCCTCTGCTCTATTTTGGAAGAATTTGAGAAGGATAGGTGTTAGCTCTTCTCTAAATGTGTGATAGAATTCTCCTGTGAAGCCATCTGGTCCTGGGCTTTTGTTTGTTGGAAGATTTTTACTCACAGTCTCAATTTCAGTGCTTGTTATTGGTCTGTTCATATTTTCTATTTCTTCCTGGTTCAGTCTCAGATGTTGTGCTTTTCTAAGAATTTGTCCATTTCTTCCAGGTTGTCCATTTTATTGGCATATAGTTGCTTATAGTAAACACTCATGAACCTTTTCTGCAGTGTCAGTTGTTATTTCTGCAGTGTCAGTTGTTATTTCTCCTTTTTCATTTCTAATTCTACTGATATGAGTCTTCTCCTTTTTTTTCTTTATGAGTGTTATTAATGGTTTATCAATTTTTTTATCTTCACAAAAAAATCAGCTTTTAATTTTATTGATTTTTGCTATTGTTTCCTTCATTTCTCTTTCATTTATTTCTGATCTGTTCTTTATGATTTCTTTCCTTCTGCTAACTTTGGAATTTTTTTGTTCTTCTTTCCCTAATTGCTTTAGGTGTAAGGTTAAGTTGTTTATTTGAGTTGTTCCTTGTGTCCTGAGGTAGGATTGTATTGCTCTAAACTCCCCTCTTAGAACTGATTTTGCTGCATCCCATAGGTTTTTAGTTGTCGTGTTTTCATTGTCATTTTTTTCTAGGTATTTTTAAATTTCCTTTTTGATTTCTTTGGTGACCTCTTGGTTATTTAATAGTGTATTTGTGTGGAAACACAAAAAAACCCGAATAACCAAAACAATCTTCAGAAAGAAAAAAGGAGCTGGAGAAATCAAGCTCCTGGACTTCAGACTATATTACAAAGCTACAGTAATCAAGACAGTATGGTACTGGCACAAAAACAGAAATATAGATCAATGGAAAAGGATGGAAAGCCCAGAGATATACCCATGCACATATGGTCACCTTATATTTGATAAAAGAGGCAATAATGTACAATGGAGAAAAGACAGCCTCTTCAATTAGTGGTTCTGGGAAAACTGGACAGGTACATGTAAAAGAATGAAATTAGAACACTCCCTAACACCATATGCAAAAATAAACTCAAAGTGGATTAAATACCTAAATGTAAGGCCAGACACTATAAAACTCTTAGAGCAAAACTTAGGTACAACACTCTATGACATAAATTGCAGCGAGATGCTTTTTGACCCACCTGCTAGAGAAATGGAAATAAAAACAAAAATAAACAAATGGGCCCTAATGAAACTTAAAAGCTTTTGCACAGCAAAGGAAACCATAAACAAGGTGAAAAGGCAACTCTCAGAATGGGAGAAAATATTTGTGAATGAAGCAACTCACAAAGGATTAATCTTTAAAATTTACAAGCAGCTCATGCAGCTCAATATCGAAAAAACAAACAATCCAATCCAAAAATGGACAGAAGACCTAAATAGACATTTCTCCAAAGAAGAAAATCAGATTGGGAACAAAGACATTAAAGGATGTTGAACATCACTAATCGTTAGAGAAATGCAAATCAAAACTACAATGAGTTATCACCTCACACCTGTCAGAATGGCCATCATCAAAAAATCTATAAACAATAAAACCTGGAGAAGGTGTGGCAAAAAGGGAACCCTCTTACACGGTTGGTGGCGATGTAACTTGATACAGCCACTGTGGAGAACAGTATGGAGGGTCCTAAAAAAGTAAAATTAGAACTACCATACAACTCAGCAATCTCACTACTGGTCATATACCCTGAGAAAACCATAATTCAAAAAGAGTCATGTACCGCAATGTTCATTGCAGCTCTATTTACAATAGCCAAGACATGGAAGCAACCTAAGTGTCCATCAACAGATGAACGGATAAATAAGATGTGGCACATATATATAAGGGAATATTACTCAGCCATAAAAAGAAACAAAATTAAGTTATTTGTAGTGAGTTGGATGGACCTAGAGTCTGTCATATAGAGTGAAGTAAGTCAGAAAGAAAGACAAATACCATATGCTAACACATATATATGGAATCTAAAAAAAAAAAAAAAAAAAAAAAGGTTCTGAAGATCCCAGGGTAGGACAGGAATAAAGACGCAGATGTAGAAAATGGACTTGAGGACACAGGGAGAGGGAAGGGTAAGATGGAACAGAGTGAGAGAGCGTTGTGGACATATATATACTACCAAATGTAAAATAGATAGCTAGTGGGAAGCAGCCGCACAGCACAGGGGGATCAGCTCCATGCTTTGTGACCACCTAGAGGGATGGGATAGGGCAGGTGGGAGGGAGATGCAAGAGGGAGGAGATATGGGGATATATGTATATGTATAGCTGATTCACTTTGTTATAAAGCAGAAACTAACACACCATTGTAAAGCAATTTTACTCCAATAAAGATGTTAAAAAAATACAATTGAAAAATATTTTGAATTGCTTCTTTTTTAAGAAAGTGGAGGCCATGCAATGAACTAAATAGAATGTGTTTTTGTTTTGCTTTGAAGATCTTGGTTAAGGATTCCTAATAGTCACCATTTATATCTCCTGTTGAAAAAAATGTATATAATGTTCATAAACTTTGCATTTCTTAACATTCTCTAAGCTGTTCTAAGGGATGGTTAAAATGCTTATGTTTAAAATATGTATTTTCAGGAATTCCCTGGTGGTCCAATGGCTAGGATTCTGTGCTTCCACTTGCTGGGAGTACAGGTTCTATCCCAGGTCAGGGAAATAAGATCCTGCATGGTGCAGCCAGAAAAATAAAAAAAAATAAGAAAAATACATACTCTCATTTCGAACTTTCAGCAATTAACATAATCCTTTCAAACAACATTTACCCATGTGGTTGAGCATTAAGTTATTTTGAGATTTCACACAGGTCATTCCAATTACCAGATATTCCTGGCATCATTAGTACTGCACTCTGACAGTGTAACTAGGAAGTACACTAATTTCTCTAGCAATTGTAGGTTTACATTAACCATGAAGCAGACCCAAAGAGTTTTTCATTGATTTTTGGAACTAATGAATAAAGTAGATCGTATTGAATTCCCTAAAACTGATGAAAAGATTTCAGGACATTTGAAAAACTTCTTAAACAGTTAAAAATTCCAATGACTGGTAGTTTACAATCTTGCAGAATACACTCTGGCATCTGTGGATGTGCCTTAAAAAGGTTAGGAGGAGGTGGCTCAGAAATATGAAGAGAGAATGTGTTGGTTGAAGAGGTTTTCTTGTTTTATGGATAGTTTGTATTTTACTATGAACTATGCTTTTTGGTTATATGAATTATTATTATATTCATCGATACCAATTGTGTAGCACTAATTAACATTTAGGTTAGTTAGCCTCCTCAAAATTATATTCTTGGGAAAACTATGACTTTAAAATTTGCACATAGATGCACCACACAATACATATGCGTGGTGAAAACAAACCTATTTAAACTATACCTATAGGGCAAAGATGGTAAACATTTTTATTTGTTGCTTTACAGATTAATTGTAAAACTAAATATATTTTTTTTATGATTATGATTTTGTATGAGTAGGAAAATATAGAAAATTGAGGTAATATTGCAGTGTGATTATTTTAAGAAAACTTTGAGAAAGAGAATATAAATTCCAGGCCTTTTTACCTTTTTTGGTGCATCTGTTGGAGAAACCCTATTTCCCATAAATTTACATGTCTGCTTTTCTACATTTTATCACCAAAGCAGCTGAGCTATAATAGAAAAACTCCATAAACCCTGTAGGTTCTATTTAAATTCTTAACCACCTATTTCAAAGTCTTTCTTATTAGGATCCAGAAGTAATATATGTATTCCCACCTCTTATGGTGATTTTTTAAATATTCTTAATTTTTCTTACAAGTACAGAAGTAATACATGCTTGTTGGAAAAGATAAAATGGTACAGAAACATATAAGATATAGTAATTTAGCACTTATACCTATGCAAGATCATATAAGAATTATAGGATAGAAGGAGACACAAGCAATCATCAAAACGATCACCAAATGAATTTAAATTACAAATTATAAGCTTATTAATGAGAGTTACATAATACTATGAAACAGGAGGACTGGTCCTCATTGGAGTTGTCAGGCAAAACTTCCCCAAAGAAATGGATGGCTAACCTAGATTTGAAAATGAGGAATTAATTAGGTGGAAAGTTCAGCATGCAAACAAGCTTTGAGGTGCAAGATGTACCCCTTAGGAAACACTAAAAGAGACCAGTAGGGCTGGAACTAGAGGAAGAGGACCTTTGTGAAGCATCAGAATTAGTCCAGGGTCAGATGACTTTGTTTTCACCTTGGATCAGTAAGAAAAGAAGAAACCCTTCACCTGTTCTAAGTAGGAAGGGAAATATTCTGTTCTGATACAGTCATGTTGAACTCTGCTTCCTCAGCCCAGTAAGGCTGCCCTCCTCTGCTGGTGTTCTAGTCACCTTGCCATCGGACAAAGCCAGCTAGATTGATATATCATCTAGCATGCTTCTCTTCATGCAAAGGTGGAATCTCCTCCAATGTCTGCCTGCTTCTCCTGACTCTCCTGTGCCTTTTGTTTGCTTTTGAAAATTTCCTCTCAGATTATATCATTTTTCACTGGCAAGAAAATAAGTGCAATAAGAGAACATATAGATAGATATAGATATAGACATAGACACAAATATATAGATATACCTATACCTATACATATATGTATATATATTTGTTTTAAGTAAATTATTTTCTCTTTTCTCTCTTTCTTTAAGAAAGACCCTTTCTCTTCTGAACCTGGTAAATAACCAGGCTCAAATTCAGATCTGATAATACATAGCAACCACCAACAAAACAAAATTTTGTTTTTTCTCTTAAACATAAATTAGAAGAATGTTCTCATGCTATTTGAATCACATAACATCAAATATTATCTGGTAATATTTCTTCAGTGAGGTTGAATACATTAATTCTTGAGGTAAGTGGAAAGGATACAAAGTGGAATGTGAAACTAAAATAAAAACAACTCTTCAGGGCTTCACTGGTGGCGCAGTGGTTGAAAGTCTGCCTGCCGGTGCAGGGGACGCAGGTTCGTGCCCCGGTCCGGGAAGATCCCACATGCCGTGGAGCGGCTGGGCTTGTGAGCCATGGCCACTGAGCCTGCGTGTCCGGAGCCTGTGCTCCACAATGGGAGAGGCCACAACAGTGAGAGGCCCATGTACTGCAAAAAAAACCAAAAAAACAAAACAAAAAAAACCTCTTCAACTGATTAGAAAGCACTGCTTTGCCAAGCAATAATTCACTGTTTTTAAATTGTAAGTTCCTTTCTACTGATTTTTAAATTCCTTATTGCCCTTATTCAGTCAAATATGTAAGTATTTAAAGGTGATTTGCAAATGCATGAATGGCTGAATGCTTTCCCTTTTCTGCTTCTGAGAGTACAGTTTGCTTCTATGTATTTCATGCTTTGTGTATATACTCAAAAGACACATTTTTGGTTAATATTTAGGTATTTTCACACACTCTAGAAGAAATTTAGGGTACACCTATACAGATCACCAAACTGAAAAATCATGTTTACTTATGTTCTGGAATTCTGACCAGTATTTCATGAGTATCAGTGAAAATGCCGTTTAAATGCCAGGAAAAATTACTTGTAAACCTCTATTTCTATTTTATTCAGAGTTCTCAAAAGTCTAAAGTATTTATATTTTCAACAATAATGATCTTTTGCTGTAATGTCCTACTGAAGTCCCTGAGACATGAATGATTTGCTCTATTAATATCTTCTTGTTTTTGATGAAAGGGTTGTTTTAGTTATCTTTGCTATGTAATAAGTTATTACCAATTTTGTGGCTTAAAGTAAGATTCAGATTCTCTAGGGCAGAGGCTTGGCCATTGTTTGGCTGGATGATCTGCTCAGGGTCTTCACCAGGCTTCAGGAAATCAAGGTGGCAGTCAGGGCTGCAAACTCATCTGAAGCTCAGAGTTTTCTTCCAAGTTCACTGGTTATTGTCAGCTCCTTAAATTTTAAGACTGAGCCCCTGAGCTTGTGGAGATCACCTATTATTCCCTGACACATGGCCCTCTCCATAACATGGCAGTTGTTGTTTCAAGGCCCAGAGGAGTGTCTACTGCTGCTTCCTGATATTTACTTCTAATGCCTCTTTTATAGGGCTCAGCTGATTATGTCACAAACACACCCAGGGATAATTTCTCTACTGATTACCTCAAAGTCAGCTGATGAGAGATTATAATTACATCTGCAAAATCCATTTACTTTTGCCATCTAGTGTAATTTAAGCAAGGGAAACATACGCCATTGTATTCACAGAATCCATCCACACTTAATAGGAGGAAATTACAGAGAATGTCCACTAGGGGGGGCAGAAATCTTGCAGTCACCTTAGAATTCTGCCTACCATGTATATTTGAAAGAAAGTATTAAACAATATGATTAACATAACTGTTTCAGGAAAGTAAGTGTGCAACCAAAGTGTTTATTTTATGAATGATACACTCTGTGTTTCTAGAATGTAGTAGTCAGTTAAACATGTAATATTTTTCATATGAAAATGATATGTAATCCTCTAGTAGGCAAAGTAAACTGTAGGTTTAGGTAGGTGGAACAAAATTAAATCAAACATTGCTTTCTCACATGTTTCAATCTGTTTACAATTTTCTAAGGATTTTTAAAGCTTCTACATGAGGAAGAACATATTTATTGAATGCAGTTGGAATTAAATACAATTAGATGAGCTCTGATTTATAATGTTACCGAATTCTTTTCCATTATCCAGTAAGGAAATGCCCGAAATGTGAAGGAGAACCCTGAATTAACTTCCATATTACATGAAGCACACTTACTAGCCTCAGCCTATTTAATAATATGTAGGGAGCTCTATCATTTCTGCTTTTCACTACTTGGTCCTGAACTAAATAGCAAGTAACTAATATGGTCCATAGTTTTCCACCTTATTGTTGCTACCAAATTAAGTTTTCATTACTTAAGTGTACTTGGACCTGTTTGATGGCACTTTGGAACATGGTTCTGTTTCTTTTTATAGCATTCAGTGTCTTAGAAGGGCTTATATTAATTAAACTATTTATATGAGGACTGTAAATTTTTGACTTTAGGAAGATTACTGTAAATCAGTTCTGCTGTCATTTTTTTTAAGATGTCTTGATAGGTAGAACACATAAAAGAAAAATTATGATATTGAACTGATCTTTAATAATATTCACTCCATTGTAAGAGTTCATCTTGCTAAACAGCTTTTCATTAAGTAAATCAAATATTTGGGGGCATCATTGTAATTATATATTCCTTAATGTTAAATTTATTCAATATCTATTTTTCAGTTAGCTAGATGAAACTTTATCTTTCAATATTTAACATGCATATGGTGCATACTGCTGTGTGAAACTTAAATCCTTCAGTTTTGCTTTACACGATTAACATTTCACCCAGCTTAATCTGTATATTTCATTTTAAACTTCTGGGATGGTCTGAGATGCATGCTTTGAATGAAAAAACAACAGCCTCAACTCTGAGAAGATGATTTTGTTATGGTCTTACTAGCAGAACTGATCCATTTGCTATCAATTTCTTGGACTTTACAATTCACTTGTATATGTGTATGTGTGTGCTTCATTCACATACTGGCTTGTGCAAAAAACTTTGGTTACCTTTCAAACACCATAAGAAATATAGTCAGTTTATTCATCTGTTCTTTCATGTAGAGGATTTCTATTTCTGAAAACTTTCCACAATTGTATTGAATGAAACAAAATAGAAAAAAAACAAAACAAAAAACATAAAGCAGTGTGCTATTTTTTGTGGGGTGAGGGGATTTAATGACCCCACCACATGTTACATAAGAGTTTATTAGGTAAAAATTTCAGCATAGCTCAACAATCTTCTTGTTCTAACCTTTATTCTTTATCTCTTGTTTTTCAAGTACTATACACTATTGTTGTATACCTGTTGCCAAAATTTTTATGCAATTTTAAGTAAGAGTAAACTTAAGTAATCAGAGTTTGAATTTAATTTCTAATATCCTTCACCACAGAAATCACAAGAGAATAGGGGGTCCACATTGCCTATTTTAAGAGAATTTTTTTTTTTTTTTTTTTGCGGTACGTGGGTCTCTCACTGTTGTGGCCTCTTCCGTTGCGGAGCACAGGCTCCGGATGCACAGGCTCAGCAGCCATGGCTTATGGGCCCAGACGCTCTGTGGCATGTGGGATCTTCCCAGACCGGGGCACGAACCCGTATTCCCTGCATCAGCAGGCAGACTCTCAACCACTGCATCACCAGGGAAGCCCTAAGAGAAATATTTTATTTCCTCAATTCCCTGTATCAGTCACTCCCTCCCAAATCTAGTTGCTGGCTCCTTTGAGAACATGACACACACTATCAACCTATATTCTTACAAAAAAGCACTTAATACTTTCTCACTAACTGGAAAAACAGTGCATAGTCTCATAATTCCTGATGATTATGATCAACTGTTACTTTTATGGCATCCATTAAAAAGATTCTTGGTTTCTTCTGGACCAGAGACATATTCAGGTGTGTATATAACATTACCGTGGAGGATCTTGTGAGTATAAAATAATATACCTTGTTTATGGATTGGAAAATTTATGAGCTACTTAATATATATGCATGCAACACATACAATGTGCAAGGTACCATGCTAGTGTCTGGATTTAAAAAATATATATTTAATGAAAATGTGCTCATCTCTAGCCATTATGGAAATAAAAATAAAAACCACAATGAGATATCACTATATACCTATCAAATGGCTATTTTTTTTTTAAAGTGTTATCTCACAATCGTCTTTTTGGGCTTAAAGACTCTGTGCCCCAGAAAGCTAAAGTCAAAGCCAAAGTAGGCACCTGCCCTTCAGAACCTTCTCAAACTGGAGCAGAGTCATTCAGAAGAGCAAGTGGTTCTTCTGATCAGGGCAGCCTCCGGGAGGTTGACTTAATCCAAAAGGACTCCTTTAATTTGAGGGGAAAAAAGAGTTAATTTTAACTGGAACATCAGTTTTCCTTCAGACATAAGTGAGGTTAATAGCAATTTTGAGGTTTTAAAATATAATTTAAATAATTTAATTGAAATTAAAATTTTAAATTATGTGCAATAAAATAAAAAAGTTATCCCAAAATAATGAAAATATATATTTACCACAGATTTATCAAAAGAACAGTAACATGTCTGCAGTAGAAATTTGGCATAGGCTTGCTATATAGCAAGGATTATTATTTTGTAATTGTGGTGTCTTATACTTCAATACAAGTTTATGAGTATATTAATCTTACTGTATTATTGAGTATGACATCTTCATAAACTTTTTGGTTAATTCATAGTGCCATACCAAATTTCAGGTCAATGTGTTAGGTCCATAACTTGTCATTCATTCTTACCAATAACAATTATGTTGTAAATATCAGCACATAATAAATAGAATGGTGTTCTTTAGCACCATCTAGCTTACTTTTAACACAATTCACACCAATACAATTACTTTTATAACTGGATAATAATTTTAGATATGTATAGCTATGAAGGTCTATGAAGTTAGATCAAAATGACTAATAGTATTAATGTCTTTTTAAAAAATTACTATATGCACACTATTTTCTCATAGCATTAAGGGACTTGTCTTTCAGTGCTGTCACCACATCTTCAGAAATCATTTTCTTTGTGCTAATTGCCAGAAATGCTTCACTTAAAACAGTAGGAACATTTCACTCAATTGCCCTTCAGTTGCTGATAATCTTTAGAATGAATGTATTGTTTAAAACTTAAGATTGAGAGCACTTTATAAAAATAATATATTAATGCTCACTGTCTTTTTATCATGAAGTGCAAGTTATTACCATTGTCCTGACAGAAAGCAGTAAGTCACATGTAGAGAGAATAAGGAAGCAAAATTCAGTATATTAACTTATACTTAGTAGATAAACACAGTTAATCATAGGAAAATAGAGAGACCTTCAAAATGGCAGAGGAGTAAGATGTGGAGATCATCTTCCTCCCCATAAATACAACAGAAATACATCTACATGTGGAACAACTCCTATAGAACACCTACTGAACACTGGCAGAAGATCGCAGACTTCTGAAAAGGCAAGAAACTCCCCATGTACCTGGGTAGGGCAAAAGAAAAATGAATAAACAGAGGAAAAAGAATAGGGATGGGACCTGCATCAGTGGGAGGGAGCTGTGAAGGATGAAAGGTTTCCACACACTAGGTAGCCCCTTCACTGGCAGAGACAGTGGGTGGGCAGGGGGGAAGCTTCAGAGCCATGGAGGATAGCGCAGCAACAGGGGTCTGGAGGGCAAAGTGAAGAGGTTCCCACACAGAGGATGGGTGCCAACCAGCACTCACCAGCCCAAGAGCCTTTTCGGCTCACCCACCAACCAGGACGGATGGAGGTTGGGAGCTGAGGCTCGGGTTTCAGGGTCAGATCCCAGGGAGAGGACTGGGGTTGGCTGCGTGAACACAGCCTGAAGGGGGCTAATGCACCACAGCTAGCCAGAAGGGAGTCCAGGAAAAGGTCTGGACCTGCCTAAGAGGCAAGAGACCATTGTTTCAGGGTGCACAGGAGAGGGGATTCAGAACACCACCTAAAGAAGCTCCAGAGATGGGCGCAAGCTGCGGCTATCAGCAAGGACACCAGAGACGGGCGTGAAATGCTAAGGCTGCTTCTGCAGCCACCAAGAAGCCTGTGTGCAAGCACAGGTCACTATCCACACCTCCCCTTCCAGGAGGCTGTGCAGCCTGCCACTGCCAGGGTCCTGTGATCTAGGCACAACTTCCCCAGGAGAACACACAGCATGTCTCAGGCTGTTGCAACATCACACTGGCTGCTGCTGCTACAGGCTCACCCTGCATTTTGTACCCCTCCCTTCCCCATGGAGCCTGAGTGAGGCAGAGCTCCCTAATCAGCTGCTCCTTTAACCCCGTCCTGTCTGAGCAAAGAGCAGACACCCTCAGGTGACCTACACACAGAGGTGGGGCCAAATCCAAAGCTGAACCCAAGGAGTTGTGCAAACAAAAAAGAGAAAGGGAAATCTCTCCCAGCAGCCTCAGGAGCAGTGGATTAAATCTCCACAATAAACTTGAGTTACACTGCATGTGTGGAATACCTGAATAGACAATGAATCATCCCAAAATTGAGACGGTGGACTTTAGGAGCAATGATATGTAGTTTTTTTTTAATTTTTCTCTTTTTGTGAGTGTGTGTGTATTGTCTGAATAGCTTTGCTTTTACCATTTGTCCTAGGGTTCTGTCTGTCTTTTTTTTTTTTTTTTAATATAGTTTTAGTGCTTGTTATCATTGGTGGATTTGTTTTTTCGGTTTTGTTGCTCTCTTTCTTTCTTACTTTTTAAAAATTATTTTTAGATTTCAATAATTATTTTTTACTTTTATAACTTTATTTTTTTATATATTTCTTTCTTTTTTCTCCCTTTTGTTCAGAGCTGTGTGGCTAACGGTATTGGTGCTCCAGCCAGGTGGCAGGCCTTTACCTCTGGCATGGGAGAACCAAGTTCAGGGCACTGGTCCACCAGAGACCTCCCAGTGCCACATACTATAAAAGGGTGAAATCTCTCCTAGAGATCTCAATCTGAATGCTAAGACCCAACTCCACTCAACGACCAGCAAGCTACAGTGCCAGACACCCTATGCTAGCAAGCCAGGAACACAACCTCACCCATTAGTAGAGAGGCTACCTAAAATCATAATAAGGTCACAGACACACAAAAACACAACACTGCCCACCAGAAAGACAAGATCCAGCTTCATCCACCAGAACACAGGCACTAGTCCCCTCCATTAGGAAGCCTACACAACCCACTGAACCAACCTTGGCTACTGGGGGCAGACACCAAAAACAATAGGAAGTACAAACTTGCAGCCTACAAAAAGGAGACCCACAACACAGTAAGACAGGAAATTGAGAAGACAGAGTAACACACCAGCAGTAAAGGACCAAGGTAAAAATGCACAAGACAAAACAAATAAAGAGGAAATATGAAGTCTACCTAAAAAAATTCAGAGAAATGATAGTAAAGATGATCCAAAATCTTGGAAATAGAATGGAGAAAATAAAAGAAACTTTTAAAAAGACAAAGAAGAACTAAAGAGCAAATAAACAATGATGAACAACGCAACAAATGAAATTGAAAAATATCTAGAAGGAATCAATAGCAGAATAACTGAGGCAAGAGAACAGATAAGTGACCTGGAAGATAAAAGAGTGGAGATAACTACCACAGAGCAGAATAAAGAAAAAAGAATGAGAAGAATTGAGGACAAGCTCAGAGACCTCTGTGACAATAATAAACACACCAACATATGAATTACAGGGGTCCAAGAAGAAGAAAAGAAAAACAAAGGGACTGAGAAAATATTTGAAGAGATTATAGTTGAAAACTTCACTAATATGAGAAAGGAAACAGTTAATCAAGTCCAGGAAGTGCAGAGAGTCACACACAGGATAAATCCAAGGAGAAACATGCCAAGACACATGCTAATCAAACTATCAAGAATTACATACAAAGAAAAAATATTAAAAGCAGCAAGGGTAAAACAACAAATGACATACAAGGGAATCCCCATAAGGTTAACAGCTGATCTTTCAGCAGAAACTGCAAGCCAGAAGGGAGGGGCAGGACATATTTAAAGTGATGAAGGAGAAAAACCTACAACCAAGATTACTTGGTCAGATTCGACCAATAAATTAAAACCTTTACAGACAAGGAAAAGCTAAGAAAATTCAGGATCACCCAACCAGCTTTACAACAAATGCTAAAGGAACTTCTCTAGGCAGGAAACACAAGAGAGGAAAAGACTTACAAAAAGAAACCAGAAACAGTTAAGGAAATGATAATAAGAACATACATATTGATAATAACCTTAAATGTAAATGGATTAAATCCTTCCACCAAAACACATAGACTGGCTGAATGGATACAAAAACAAGAACCATATAAATGCTGTTACAAGAGGCCCACTTCAGAACTAGGGACACATACAGACTGAAAGTAAGGGGATGGAAAAAGATATTCCATGCAAGTGGATATCAAAAGAAAGCTGGAATAGTAGTTCTCATATCACACAAAACAAACTTTAAAATAAAGACTATTACAAGAGACAAAGAAGGACACTACATAATGATCAAGGGATCAATCCAGGAAAAGATATAACAAATGTAAATATTTATGCACACAACATAGGAGCACTTCAATACAAAAGGCAAATGCTAACAGCCATAAAAGGGGAAATTGACAGTAACAAAATCATAGTTGGGGACTTTAACATCCTACCTGCACCAATGCACAGATCCTCCAAAATGAAAATAAATAAGGAAACACAAGCTTTAAATGATAAATTATACAAGATGGATTTCACTGAAATTTATAGGACATTCCGTTCAAAAATAACAGAATACACATTCTTCTCAAGTGCTCATGGAACATTCTCCAGGGTAGATCATATCTTCAGTCACAAATCAAGCCTTGGTAAATTTAAGAAAACTGAAATCATATCAAGTATCTTTTCTGACCAAAACACTATGAGATTAGAAATCAATTATAGGAAAAAATCTGTAAAAAATACAAACGTATGGATGTTAAACAATACACTACTTTATGACCAAGAGATTACTGAAGAAATCAAAGAGAAAATCAAAAAAATACCTAGAAATAAATGACAATGAAAACACGACGACCCAAAATCTATGGGATGCAGCAAAAGGAGTTCTGAGAGGTAAGTTTAGAGCAAAACAATACTATCTCAAGAAACAAGAAACATCTCAAGTAAACAACCTAACCTTACACCTAAAGCAGTCAGAGAAAGAAGAACAAAAAAGCCAAAGTTAACAGAAGGAAAGAAATCATAAAGGTCAGAGCAGAAATAAATGAAAAATAAATGAAGGAAACAGTAGAAAAGATCAATAAAACTAAAACCTGGTTCTTTGAGAAGATAAATAAAATTGATAAACCATTAGCCTGAGTCATCAAAAAAAAAAAAAAGGGGAGAAGACTCAAATCAGTATTAGAAATTAGATTTGAGAATTAGAATTAGAAATGAAAAAGGAGAAATAACGACTGATACTGCAGAAATACAAAGGTTCATGAGAGTTTACTACAAGCAAGTATATGCCAATAAAATGGACAACCTGGAAGAAATGGACAAATTCTTAGAAAAGCACAACCTTCTGAGATTGAACCTGGAAGAAATAGAAAATATAAACAGACCAATCACAAGCACTGAAATTGAGACTGTGATTTAAAATCTTCCAACAAACAAAAGCCCAGGACCAGGTGGCTTCACAGGTGAATTCTATCAAATATTTAGAGATGAGCTAACACCTATCCGTCTCAAACTCTTCCAAAATATAGCAGAGGGAGGAACACTTCCAAACTCATTCTACAAGGCCACCATCACCCTGATACCAAAACCAGACAAAGATGTCACAAAGAAAGAAAACTACAGGCCAATATCATTGATGAACATAGATGCAAAAATCCTCAACAAAATACTAGCAAACAGAATCAAACAACACATTAAGAGTATTATACACCATGATCAAATGGGGTTTATCTCAGGAATGCAAGGATTCTTCAATACATGCAAATCAATCCATGTGATACACCATATTAACTAACTGAAGGGAAAAAAATCTTATGATCATCTCAATAGATACATAAAAAGCTTTGAACAAAATTCAACACCCATTTATGATAAAAACCCTCCAGAAAGTAGGCATAGAGGGAACTTACCTCAGTATAATAAAGGCAATATATGACAAAACAACAGCCAACATCATTCTCAATGGGGAAAAACTGAAAAAATTTCCACTAGGATCAGGAAAAAGACAAGGTTGCCTCCTCTCAGCATGATGATTCAACATAATTTTAGAAGTTTTAGCCACAACTATCAGAGAATAAAAAGAAGTAAAAGGAATCCAAATCAGAAAAGAAGACGTAAAGCTGTCACTGTTTGCAGATGACAAGATACCATACATAAAAATCTTAAAGACTCTAACAGAAAACTACTAGACCTAATCAATGAAATTGGTAAAGTAGCAGGATACAAAATTAAAGCACAGAAATTTCTTGCATTCCTATAAACTAATGCTGAAAAATCTGAAAGCGAAATTAAAGAAACACTCCCATTTACCACAAGAAAAAAAGAATAAAATACCTAGGAATAAAGCTATCTAAGGAGACAAAAGACCTGTATGCATAAAGCTCTAAGACACTGATGAAAGAAATTAAAGATGATACAAATAGATGGAAAGATATACCATGTTCTTGGACTGGAAGAATCAACATTGTGAAAATGACTACACTACCCAAAGCAATCTACAGATTCCATGCAATCCCTATCAGATTACCACTGACATTTTTCACAGAACTAGACAAAAATTTTTGCAATTTGTATGGGAACACAAAAGACCCTGAATAGCCAATGTAACCTTAAGAAAGAAAAATGGAGCTGGAGAAATCAGGCTCCCAGACTTCAGACTATACTACAAAGCTACAGTAATCAAGACAGTATGTTATTGCCAGTAAAACAGAAATATAGATCAAAGGAGCAGGATAGAAAGCCCAGAGACAAACCCATGCACATATGGTCACCTTATCTTTGATAAAGGAGGGAAGACTATACAGTGGAGAAAAGACAGCCTCTTCAATAAGTGGTGCTGGGAAACCTGGACAGCTACATGTAAAAGAATGAAATTAGAACACTCTCTAACACCATACACAAAAACATATTCAAAATGGATTAGAGACCTAAATGTAAGACTGGACACTATAAAACTCTTAGAGGAAAACATAGGAAGAACATTCTTTGACATAAATTACAGCAAGATATTTTTTGATTCACCTTCTAGAGTAATGGAAACAAAAATAAACAAATGGGACCTAATGAAACTTCAAACTTTGCACAGTAAAGGACCATAAATAAGATGGAAAGACAACTCTCAGAATGGGAGAAAAATATTTGCCAAAGAAGCAACTGACAAAGGATTAATCTCCAAATTTTACAAGCAGCTCATGCAGCTCAATATCAAAGAAAAAAACAACCCAATCCAAAAATGGGCAGAAGACCTAGACATTTCTCCAAAGAAGATATGCAGATTGCTAGCAAACACATGAAAGAATGCTCAACATCATTAATCATTAGAGAAATGCATATCAAAGCTACAATGTGATATCACCTCACACCAGTCAGAATGGCCATCATCAAAATATCTACAAACAATACATGCTGGAGAAGGTGTGGAATAAAGCGAACCCTCTTGCACTGTTGGTGGGAATGTAAAATGATACAGCAACTATGGAGAACAGTATGGACCATCCTTAAAAAACTAAAAATAGAACTTCCATATGATCCAGCAATCCCACTATTGGGCATATACCCTGAGAAAACCATAATCCAAAAAGAGTCATGTACCACAATGTTCATTGCAGCTCTATTTACAATAGCCAGGATATGGAAGCAACCTATGTGTCCAATGACAGAAGAATGGATAAAGAAGATGTGGCACATATATACAAGGGAATATTACTCAGCCATAAAAAGAAGTGAAATTGAGTTATTTGTAGTGATGTGGATGGACCTAGAGTCTGTCATACAGAATGAAGTAAGTCAGAAAGAGAAAAACAAATGCCATATGCTAACACATATATATGGAATCTAAAAAAAAAAGGTTTTGAAGAACCTAGGGGCAGCACAGGAATAAACACGCAGACGTAGAGAATGGACTTGAGGACATGAGGCTGGGGAAGGGTAAGCTGCGACGAAGTGAGAGATTGACATGGACATATATACACTACCAAATGTAAAATAGATAGCTAGTGGGAAGAAGCCACATAGCACAGGGAGATCAACTCTGTGCTTTTTGACCACCTAGAGGGGTGGGATAGAGCAGGTGGGAGGGAGACACAAGAGGGAGGAGGTATGGCGATATATGTATATGTATATGCATAGCTGATTCACTTTGTTATAAAGCAGAAGCTAGCACACCATTGTAAAGCAATTATACTCCAATAAAGGTGTTAAAAAATAAATAAATAAAATAAATAAAATAAATAAATAAATAAAATAAAAGTGAAGTCACCCACAAAAAAATAAATAAACCATAGGAAAATAATACCTATTGTTTACCAAATATTTTCTAAAAGAAAATATTTTGATCAATTTCTGATTGGATATCCTAGGTTATTCAGACATTTCCTAGTAGTTTGCATTTCTCTATCACTTTTTAAATTTATCTATTCTGCTTGAGATTGCCACTCTTCATATTACTTTACAATAGCTGAATGTAACTTTATGATTTATCACAGTTTCCAGTCCAGCAAATCTATTGAGAGAGCACAGAACTCTGATAAATGTAAAATATGCACTAGTGTAATGTTTTTTGTTTTTTTCGTTGTTTGTTGTTTTGTTTTTTGCAGTATGCGGGCCTCTCACTGTTGTGGCCTCCGGACGCGCAGGCTCAGTGGCCATGGCTCACAGGCCTAGCCACTCCGCGGCATATGGGGTCTGCCCGGACAGGGGCATGAACCCGTGTCCCCTGCATCGGCAGGCGGACTCTCAACCACTGCGCCACCAGGGAAGCCCTAGTGTAATGTTTTTTTAAGAATATTTGATGAATGTTAGCTAAGAAAATTAGTAAAGCAATAGTGATTTTGAAACCAACTAAGGTTTTAAGAAGCTAATAGTATGGATATTCAAGGAAATATTAAAATATTTTGATACACTCTATTTACAGTATGAGCATATAATTTGGTTACCTTACTTTAGGTGAATGCAATAAAATGTTTAAGGAGTAATCTATCCATATTAGACATTGTATAATATTTTGTTAAAATGAGTACATCTTTTCAATTTTCTCCTTGAATAAAACATATTCCAGATATGCCTAGCTTGAGTTGAAACTTAGAGTGAAATACAATGACATTAGTCTGGTTATCAAAATTATATAAAATTTTAAGGTGTTAGAATAACTAACGTTTCCACCCATTCACCTGTTTAACAAATATTTATGGAGTGAACATTATTTGTCAGTCACTGTTCTGAATGACCAGAGTGCTGTGGTACTCAATTCAGTTAAAGTCTCTGATCTTAAAGAGGTTCTATGCTAATAGGGTGATACAGATAAACTTTCTGTGTGTGTGTGAGACATATGTGAGATAGTGCTAAGTGTTGTGTAGGGAATTTAAGTAATGTGATAGTGACTTTTTTATTTCCTTAGATTGGATGGGCAAAAGGATGACATTTAAGAAGAAATTTGAAGGTCAAGGAATTCACCATAGAAAGAGGAGAAGGAAGAATATTCCAGGAAATCAGAACACCTATCTCAAATATTCTTAAGTGGTTAAGAGCTTTTCATATTTGAAAAACTAAAACGGTAGTGTGAGTTTAACACAGTAGGTAAGATGAAGAGTAATGAGATATATGGCTAGGGTCAGACCACCTAAGGCTTTCATAAGTTAGGGGAAGGAGTTTCAATCTTTCCCCCCTTCCCAATATAGTTGCTTGCCTTCCTTCCTTCCTTCCTTCCTTCCTTCCTTCCTTCCTTCCTTCCTTCCTTCCTTCCTTCCTTTTACCCTTATTACAGTAATCTCAGTGAGAGTTGACAGTGGCGTTTGTTAAGGTGGTAGTAATGTATATGTAAGAACATAGGCAGAGTCCATATATGTTTAGAGGCAGCATAAGTGGAATTTTCTGATGTAATCAGTGTGGAGAGTGTAGTTGGGAAGGAGAAGTATCAAAGGGAACACAATTATTTTAGGTTTGACAACTGGATGCTAGTGTTTCCTTTCACAAAATTGAAAGAGTGAGGGACATGCAATTTAAGTGATGGCAGAGTCAAGATTTTTATTTTGCCTTTTTTAGTTTTGAGATGTTTGTTTTGTTGAAGCATCAAGTAAATAATTATTGATATGAGTCTAGTGTCTGGACTAGAAGTTAAGGTAGGAAATATAGCTTTTAAAATCATCTCTGCATTCACAGATTTTTTTCCCTAGAAACAATTATATACCTACTTAAAATAGTTTCAATCACTGGTTTTATATGCGTAAGAACAATAGTTCTAGTAAAGAGCACATCCTTACCCCATTCATCTTTTACAAAATCCCTGTCCCCCGTGCTATTTTCTTTATAGGACTTTGGACTCAACAGCACAGTAGATGATAGAAACAGAAGTGAATGTAGCTATAATGGCTACTGTATACCTAGATGCAGTGTATAGGAGAAGCATCATATAGAGCAAAAATATCCCAATCTGCTACACTTACCCAAACCTTAGCATTTTATCTCATGCCTGTTTTGCAGGATGCAGCTACTTTTCTGTACTTAATTGAATTTACAATAGTTTGCTGATGGCCAGGATTCCATATTTCCTCACATTATCCTCTTAACATCTGCCTTTTTCATTCCTCGATCATTGTCTATAAGATTAAAAACTCTACTCAGCAAAGCCTTGTTTTTACCCCATGCTCTGCCAACCTGGAAATAGCTCCAGAGTCTTATCTCATATTTATACAGAATGCCAAATCCTATTCCCTTAATTGCCTCAGCTGGGGAGCCAAGAGTGCATAAAACAGCTGGTGGCAAGTGTGTATATAGCAAATAGGTAGGGCAGACTCTCCTGCAAAATGCAATGCTGTATTAAGAATTTTGCAGTTAGGGGCTTTTTCCTCTGGAAGAAACCAACCCAACTAGTTCTGTTAAAACTCATTTACTATACACAACCACCTTCCAGATGGTAGCCTCTGACACCACAAAGTGCCAGAGGCAGAGCTGTGACTGTAAGATGTACATGTGGATGTGATAGGGTAATAAATACTTTTTTTATTAGCAACTGAAGAAAGTACTTATGAAATGGAGACTTTGTGGCTGTTCTTCACACTCGATGGTAATGCTGCTGTGCTTTGCAATCAGCATAAACCTGAATTCTATTTTCCTCATTTGTACATGTGTTAAAGGTCTATTTTAGGGCTTCATTGTTTTTCTATGAAAGTGTAACATGCTTTTGAAGATGAAAATTCTACAATTTTTTTATATTTTGTTCATAATATCTTTTATTTTGAAGAGCGTTCTATTTCTAAACCTATGAATTTAGATCACTATGAAGTTTAATTCTAGTAGAAAGCCATTATCACTTTGTCTATTATCTTTGTTTTCATTTTTCAGCCTTAGAGAATGAAAGGTCACATTTACTGTGCACCAATAATATTTTTATTCATGCCTCAATTCCATCCTCATGTATTTTCTATTGATTTCAAAATTAGACCCAAACTTGGATAAGTCATATAGGACATAGGAAAAAGGTTTGAAATTAATAACTTAATATTACATTCCATATTTGGAATCAATATAATAATCACAATTAAGAAATTTTTTTCTTGATTAGGTAATGTCTTGCTAACGTTATTTTAAAATAAAATTAAATTCCAAAGTTAAAAGGTGCAGATTGCTAATTTGATGCATAAAACACTATATAATTATTTTGATTTTTAAAAAAAATATCTCCCTCATTCAGAAGAGAATGTATTAAAACTAGTAGAATATGTAAACTTTTAAGAAATTCAAAATAGCTATACTGGGAAACTAAATGTTAAAAGTGGTCTTGGGGTACATAATAAATTTTTTTATGATAGCATGATTTTATGTTCCTAGAATATCAGAGTGTTGAGATTAAGACTTCAAGACTTTTCATGGGAGATAAAAGTCGGTTTGTAATATAAATAATTTGACAATTAGCTTTATACATAACTATGCCATTTATTCGTGCATTAAATGTATTATTGGTCTACCATATGTTAGATCCTGCTGATACTGCAAGGGTACAGTGTTAAGTCAACTAGCAAACAGGTACAAACTTTAAAATATGGCCCATATAGCAGAAATTAAAAGTGAAATGAAGTGGCTGAAAATTTAAAAGTGCAAAATAAGGCTACCTAACCCTACTTTCATATAACGTGCATAATGAGGAAACAAGAGAACCAATTATAAATATAATTTGCTAAGAAACTGACATTCAAGAAAGAGAAGGAAATTTACCAATATAGAATAATATAAACAGAAAAAAATGACTATAACCGTGTTCCTCCAATTCTTGGTGACAAATTCATTTGATTTTGATGCATGGAAAGTATGCATCCATCAATTTGCTTTTATTCAGAGATATTTCTGAGAAGGATCTTGCTAGTCTGTTGTGGAAATTAGTTTTAAAAGTTGCATTTGCCAGAATGTCATTCTTGGAATTTGTTTTTAAGTAAATCCCTTTGAGATGATAAAGAAATACAAAATATGAAAAGTTATTTTCAAATCAAATAATAAAATGTTTTTATGTATATTTTATATCCTTACTTAATAATAAAATAATTTGTATTTTCACCAGATGTCATTATTATATTAGTCCAGATTTTTCTATTTCTCATGTGAGATCAGGCCATTTAATACACTACACATTGGGGAAATAATAGGGAAAAGTGAAAAATTAGTATTTATAAGTTTGTGATAGTCCTAGATAATAGGAATGCAAGTAGATTGTTTCTTCCATGTATTTCTCAGAGGGAACAGGTGGACTTTTTGACTATGTATTCATTTCTATCCTACAAAATATATTTAGTTATAGATATTAAAGGATGTCATGAAATTTGGCACAGATGAAAAAGAACAAACTTCTCAGAGTGTGTGTATATAAACACTCATTTATGAGAAATTATAGACACTGCATTAAAATTGAATACTTTATATGTATTTAAATTTAGAATATTTATAAATATATAAAATATTATAATAATATACACTAATAATTATTTTTTAATTAAACTTTAAACTTGTAAGAAATAATGTTGAAATAAATCTAAGATTAAAAAAGGGAAATTGTGATTGTGGGGCTTACTGTTCCACAAAAATCTCACCTTAAACTAAAGGAAAAACAAATATATATTTTAAAATATTCTTTCAGCATGTATTGGCATGTCTTTGTCTCTCTGTTTCTCTTTATAAATATACTCAGTTAACTCACATGCTAATAAAGTAATTAATCGACTGAGTTTGACAACCCAAATATAAATAATACATATATTTATATAAATTATAAGTAATATATATGATATATATTATATATATTTACAACTAAATATTCTGTTATTAGATAGGCTTTATTTAAAAATAATGTTTATTGATTCTACAAGTTATTACATCTATTTCTATTTTGTTTTTGCTTTAAAGATTTTCTTTAAATAGTCTGATGAAATAAGGTCAATAAGGTCTGGTATATCAATATAGTATAAATTGAAAGCAAAAATGAAAGCACAAATACAATGAATAACTCAATATAGACTTTCAACAAGTTAATAACAATGGTTTCCACTTTTAAATACTGACAAATCATGAAAAATTTGTCTATAAAATTTGTGTTAAAACTTATCAGTTTTAACTCAGCATCATTGTGGTAAAAATAATTTGTCTATGAAAATGAACTACACTTTTTCGTACTGATTAGTGTATTATAGTATAAAACTCACAGATGCATCTATCACACGTTGAATTACTAAAGAAGGATGCTATAGAATTGTATGACTTTTTTAAAAAATCCATTTGATATATATTGAGGTCCTACGGATTATCAACCCCTTAATTAACTGCTGGCAACACAATAATAGACAAAGTAATATCTCATTAGCCTATATGCCAATTTAGAGATCACAATGATCAATTTTATCATTTTCTAGAGAAACAAACCAAAATCCATCAAGATTAATGCCTTAGACAAACTCACACAGCATACAAAGTTTGCAACAAGTATAGGAAAATCACAAAAAACTGTAGCAGTGTGGGGACATGTAGATTGGAGAAAAATCTGTTACCATTGCAAGGCCTTAAAGTGTTACTGAACTGGTCTACTGGACCCTCTCCAGGGTCCTAACCTGGGACAAGTCCCCTTGTCTCAGCCAGGGAGGTTCTTTTTCCTATCAGATTCTCACAGCTGATAACAAAATATATGCTGAGACTGGAACAGCACAAGCTTTACGCCATGACCAAAAATAGAGAAGGGGAAACTAGTTCACAAAGGAAATCAACTTCTCAACCCAAGTTCAGTTGGAGACACTAAATATATAGTAGGGTTGAGGTAAAAGAGGGATTTGGAAAGCGTAGGAGGAATATTCGTGAGTTATGTGAGAACAGGGGTGTGGTTTGGACCTGGAACTGATGCAACTCTCCTTTTAGTCCTTTTATGGGCTTTTCCAGTTGTTGCCATGGCAGTTACCAACTGTCGTGGTGCTGGTGGGTGTCAGTTAGCATGCTAATGAATTACAATGAGCTCAAGGTCTACTGGCAGTCAAATATTCTGTTATCTTAGGCCTTCTTGGTTTCAATCAGTTCTTGCTTTTATCTCCTTGCAAGCTTCCTGAAGCACAGCTAAGAGTAATTGGTTTCTCTTCAAGGCAGGGGCAGAGGTATGATTCTGGGGCAACAGTCTTGGTAAAAAACGGCAAGGAGAGGGTGTGGCTGATGAAACCTAAAAAGAGAGGAAGCTGTGAAAGGTCATCTGGCAGTAGCTGTGGCCTTCAGCTGAGGGGTTCTGCTGGTACAAAGTGAAAGGAAACTGGAGAAGATCATAATGCAACCTCCCATTCATCTCTCCCTCTGGTCTCCTGCTAGACTTCCAGTGTAATATGTTGCCTGAAACCAACTGGAAGCAAGGAGGCTATAGAGCTAAATTAGGTACACTGAACCAGCTCCTATCCTGAGGCACTGAGCAATATATAGTAGGATGGAGAGTGGATCTGGATAGACGAGTGAATGATATCTCTCATCATCAACACTTTTTACCATCAGTATCTCCTTCTTTTCTTTGCTTAAGTGAAATATTGTGTCCCCCAAACAGTTTTTAATCCTCTATTCTATAATCATACTGTTACTACCCACCTGAAACTTAAAATATTAGCTTTTCAGGGTTCTTTATATGAGATAGTGAGAGGGGGTTGGTAAAATGAAATAATGTTTTTGGATAAAGCATATTGCCTTAGTCTTCTCTTTATGTTTAGTCATGAGACCTAATATTATAATAATATCCACCTTCTTTCGCTTCCATGTTCTCTTTAACTTCAGCTGGACAGGATCTTTCACTTAGTGGAGAAACCAAAATCTTCACTCCATATCCTCTGGGTTTTTCGGGACCTTATCTTTATTGAGTTGATCTTATTGGGACTCTCATTCAGGAAGAATTAAAAAGTACCACAGTGAGTCATAATGGTTAGAAAAAGAAACTTCACTGTCTCTATTGTGAAGCAGTGAGCCAGTTTTTTCTAAGTACAGTTGATACACAGCCTTCTCTTCTGCTGTAGACTCAATGGATGAGGACCCCAAAATGACAGTCTCAGCTTCTATTTTATCAGAACTGTGACTTACTTCTCTCAGAGAAGCATTCATCCTTTGGTCACTAGGACTTCCCAGCTGATCAAGACTGTAGGGACAAAAGCAAATTTCCTTCAGTCAGTTGATAGTTTTAATAGTGTAATGAGCTACTCCCATCTCCTTTCCTTGGTTTCGATACTTTCTGTCTATGGAAGAGATGTCCACATATAGAGACCTTTTGTTTAAGAAATATTTTCTATCATGTGGGACAGCAACTTGGTTGCTTGGTTTCCTTAAATTATTTTTTTCTGGCCATTTTTTTAGTGCCAGTTGCTTCTGAATGATGGATAATCATAAGGCCAGTGAATTTGTATGGGAATGAACCTATTTTCTTATGTAGTAGTCATGTTTGGATAAAGTTACCTCTTTAAAACACAGATCTGATTATAACATTCCTGTTTTACAAGCACTCAATAGCTTCTCATTTCCTCCAAAATAAAGCTCAAAACCTATAATATAAAATATACATTTAAGCTCAGGCTTTATTTTTTTTTTCATTTTTATTCTTTACTAAGAATTTCTAGATTTTCAAATTAAAACTAGATTAGACCACTTGTCACTTACTTTTTCCAACTTTTGTCTTTATTTCTGAATATAGCTAATTTACCATTTTTACTTATCCAACACTCATTATTAAAATTCAGCTCAAAGACTAACTTCTAAATTTGCTAGGACCTGAGGGCAATTATACTTTTTGTTTCCCTTCTCTCTCTTTTTTATTGTCTGTCAAAATCTCTCTGAGAGCAGTCAATATAAATATACTGCACAGGCAGACCTCATTTTATTGCATTTCACTTTATTGCACTTCACATATATTGCATTTTTCACTAATTGATGGTTTACGGCAACCTTGCTTCTAGCAAGTCTACCTGCACAGTGTTTCCAGCAGTATTTGCTCACTTCTTGTCTGTGTCACATTTTCACAATATTTCAAACTTTTTCTCTATTGTTATATTTGTTATGGTGATCTATAATCATTGACCTTTAATGTTACCATTTTAATATTTTGAGGTTCCACAAACCATGCCCATATAAGACAGCAAACTTAATTGATAAATGTCTGTGTTCTGACTGCTCTACCCACCAGTTATTCCTCAGTGCCACCCCCTCTTTTTCTCTCTCTCATCAGTCTTCCTCATTCCCTGAGGCACAACAATATTGAAATTAGACCAATTAATAACCCTACAATGGCCTCTAAGGTTCAAGTGAAAGAAAGACTTGCAAGTCTCTCACTTTAAATAAAAAGTTAGAAGATTAAACTTAGTAAGGAAGGCATATTGAAAACTGAGATAGGTTTAAATCTAGGTCTCCTATGCCAAACAGTCAATTTGTGAATGCAAAGGAAAAGTCTTGAAGGGAATTAAAAGTACTACTCCGGTGAACACATGAATGTAAGATAGCAAAACAGCCTTTTTGCTGATATGAAGAAAGTTTTAGTGGTCTGGATAGGAGATCAAACCAGCCACAATATTCCCTTAAGCCAAAGCCTGATCCAGAACAAGACTGTAACTCTTTTTAGTTCTATGAAGGCTGAGAGTGGTGAGGAAGCTGAAGAAGAAAAGTTTGAAGCTAGCAGAGTATGTTTCATGAAGTTTAAGGAAAGAAGACATCTTTGTAACATAGAAGTGCAAGGTGAAAGAGCATGTGCTGATGTAGAAGCTGCAGCAAGTTATCCAGAAGATCTAGCTTAGAAAATGAATGAAGCAGGCTACACTAAAAAACAACAGCCATCAACTAGGAGGTAAGACCCTACACCAACAAAAAGATTATGACTCACTGAAGGCTCAGTGATGGTTAGCATTTTTTAGCAACAAAGTATTATTTAACTGAGACATGTACATTGTTTTTTTAGACATAATGCTATTGCAACGTAATAGACTGCAGGATAGTAGATACAACTTGTGTATGTCTTGGGAAATCAAAAAACCTTATGTGACTCACTCTATTGTAGTATTCACTTTATTGTGGTGGGCTGTAACCAAACCCTCAATAGCTCCAAGGTATGCTGGTACATCTATGTAACTCAGTGGCTCATTTCTTGTTTTAAGCTCCTTGAAGCCAGAGATCACATTATATAATTTTGTGAACTATGGTACCAAGCTAAGGAGGTTTTCATCAGTTCTTTGTTGAATTTGAATTAATGTAAATATTTATATTAAGAAAAGTATGATAAAATCATTGCAAAGGTAAATCATACTTTATTATAAATGTTACAATATGATTTTCTTTTTTCTTTTTTTTTTAGGGATCTATGTCATAAACAGAGTGCTTGAGTGGTCAGATTAATTAATATAGAGAAAAACAAAATATAAATTTAAGTGAGTATAACAGCAATACTTATTTGGGATTTGAGAGTCAGATTAGGTCTATTTGAAAAACAAAATGCTATAGGAAGTAGTCAATTAAAGAGCAGGAGAAGGTCATTCCTTGGAATGGGAAGAATATTTTCTTTGGTTTAATGACTACATTGTGTACAAGAAACTAGAAAAAAGTCCACAGTAAGTAGAACTGGTACATAAAGTGGAAAGTGACAGCAAGAAAGACAAGAGTAGTGAGTAAAGCATGAATAGAAAGTGGCACACAAGCAGGGAACAAACATGTAGGCTTGTGAATTAGCCTAATTACTATGGGGAATGATTGAATTATTTGAATCATAGAAAGGTTGGAGTATTATGCTTATTTAAAAACCACTCTACTGTATGGAGAATAAATTGGAAGTGTGTTTTGGACCTAAGGAGTGGAAGAGGAGAGACATATTAGAGACTTGAAGTAATGCACGATGATGGTGGTTGCACTAGAATGATGGCAGGTGTTATGGAGAACAGTGAATATATGTATTTTAGATGTTAGATATCTACAAATTGATGCTATTTTAAAGACCAAAGTAGGTAGGGAATGGACCAATAACATTATGTCAAAGATAACCCCTAGCTTTTAGGAAGAATCAACCTTTTAGATGAAATAAAACTTATTGAAACGGCAAACACAGGTAGAATAAATTGCTTCACTAAGTTGGTGGAGGGCTGGGTACAGAGTGGGGATGGGAAAGCAGTAGGATGTGAAGGAATCAGGCATTCAGTTCTGAACATATTAATTTAAAAGTGGCTAAGAAATATGTCTACAACTGGAGTTATTAAGAATATAGAACATACAGATCTGGATTTTTATAGATTAAAAACTATAATTTAAGAGATAATACCAGATGCTTTTAAAAACTTGTAAATAAAGTAATTCACTTAGAGATAGAGTGAACAGGAGAAAACAAGAGAGCTTAAGACAGACAAGGAATTACAGTAATGACATATCAGGTTAAACAACTATGAAAGAAAACTGAGAAAAGAAACTAGTAATCTGATGGAGATTAAGAAAAGAGAATATTACAAAAGAAATGTTTGCTCAATTGTGTTGAATTTTGCTAAGATATCTAACTAATTAGCTAACTAAGCAAAGAAATAATTTTAATATTAGGATTACTGATTCTTTTGTTACATTCCAGGCAAAGACATATAATTTGCCTGCAAATATCATGCCTAGAATTAAAACTAAGGAGGATTTGAAATATTAATGAGTTACATTGCATTAATAGATTTTAAGATAAAACCCTTAGAGAAGAATAAAATTGCATATGTATTTTCTTATGAAATTGATCTATAACATTAATTAAATTTAGAAATTGTTTATATTTAATCATTCTTTGCAGAACATTGCAACATTGTTTGAACTTATGAAGAGAAAATAATACATAGGGCTGTTGTCAGTTCTATTAAAAGAAGTAGGGTGTAAAAGTCTATTAGCTTTTGATAATAACATTTAGAGGTAGTAAGTATGAAGTTAATACTTGCATTAAATGGTTTATAGTAGGTAAACTCCTAAAATTCTCACATGTGTAAGAATTAGAGTTAAATTTATTAAGGATTAAATCTCGAATGACATTCAGAACAAAGGGAAATATTTTCTTCATAACCATTCCATGATTTGCTTCAAATGCATTTATGTTTAGTAACAATTACTTGAATCAAAGCAAAATTAATCCTTGTTTCATCCATAGTTTAAAAAATACCTATGTGGCTTTCACAGAATTCAAAGATAAAAATATATAAAATTGTTTCCTACCTACTCCATTATTGCAGGATTCCCCAGAAAAGCTCCAGTCTTACAAAAGCAGCTGTTAGTATTTAGTGATAATCCTCTGTACTGTATTAGTTTTGTCTTTTGGGATAGGAAATTGATTATCTGACCTTAACATAGTGAAGAATTTGCAGGTGTGTTGCCCTCTACCTCAAAGAGTTACTTAGTTATGTAAGCAGTGAAAAATAATTAAAAGTACAATACTGTTTTGATTTGATCAGAAAAACTTTAAAAAAATGAAAAAATAGACTTTTATTATTTATTTTTATTTTCCATAGCCAGTAATGAATTAAAATCCTACTGCCTTAAATAATGCATTTTATGGTGAGTTTTAATATTTTTTGGTAAGCATATTCATAAACTTTTTAGTAGAGAGAGCTGATGGGGAAATAAGTGACACTGAATAGAGTTGCATATCATGATGTCTATGTTTCTATCCAATGGGAGACGTGCTTTTAAGCTTGGATACTCATAGTGTATGATGATTTCCATTCATAACAAAAACAGGTCAATCATAAACAACAAAGAAATCAACTTTTTCCCTTAATCAAACTTAGTTAATGTTCACACATTTGTCAGTACTGAGGAATTAAAAATTAGTGTGAACACCCCTCTGAATAACAAATATGTTTATGTATATGTAATTTTTGTTTGTTTTTTTTGTGTGTTTTTTTGTTTTTTTTTTTTTGTTTTTTTGGGGGGATACGTGGGCATCTCACTGTTGTGGCCTCTCCCGTTGTGGAGCACAGGCTCCAGACACGCAGGCCCAGCGGCCATGGCTCATGGGCCCAGCCGCTCCACGGCATGTGGGATCTTCCCGGACCGGGTCACGAACCCGTGTCCCCTGCATCGGCAGGTGGACTCTCAACCTCTGCACCACCAGGGAAGCCCTATGTATATGTAATTTTGATTTAATTATTTGCAAAAAGAATTTATATTGTTATCAAATATAGTAAATATTCAACCATAATTGAAAAATTATTTTCTTTCTTGTTCTTACAATAATTTTTCAATGTCTCATGAAGTTTTATGTCACAGTGTAAAATAGACTGTATTGAGAAAAGATCTATTGAGAAAAAAATAGTTTTTTCCTTCAGCTAAGTACCCAGTTCTACAAATCTGGACAATGACTTTAAATTTTTTCCTGGATAAAAACAGAAAGGCAAATGGAAAAATGAAAACTTCATGGAGACAATACTGTCTGTGGATTCTCAGGGTGAATATATCAGGTTTTAGATGTACACTAAAACCAAGTTTGGCTCATTTTGGAGAAACTGTCCTAGTCATCTGAGGGCTACATGATCTACTAGTAATGTTTCCTTAAACATTTGCAAATCTTTTGTGACCAGCCCTAAAGTGCATGTCATCATTGGTTTAAGAGAAAAAAAAAAAAAAATTACTAGGGTTGATTTCAGATATAAAGCACAGTTCCAGAAGCCCAAAGCATTGGTTGCAATTGTTGGGGCCCTACAAGTTGTACTGATATCTGCTAAGAGGTGAAAGTTGAATGGGCTCCTAGATGACTGATAGGTACTGGGGCTCCCAATTCAATTGAATAATTGAGTCTAGTTCTTGGTTTTGGAGGGATTATCTGAGGGCAGTTATTTCAACCTGCTCAACTTTCCCACACCAACAGCCAAAAGGCATTCTGAGAAAGAGTCAAGAGAATAGGAGTGAAAAAGACATCCTAAGGTGTTGACAGGCACTTTATGTGGAAGGTGAAGGATCTGGGACCATCCTTTTTTTGTTTTTGATAGACAGCTTCCAAAGTTAAGGAAAATAGTGCTTAGACTATGACAGTTTTGACTTGACTGCTCAAAGGATTGAACATTATGAATATCCTCATATAGTTCCAAAAAAGTTTTTTTGGTGAGCAGGCCTCTGTATTTTGTCAGGGATTGTCACTTACTTCTGTTGGTAGAGGTTTGATTAACAATGAAATCAGCGTTGATGCAGCTGAAGCTTTGGACTTGCCAACTAACAGGACATCATCTATGCAGATCTTAGGATAGCAGATATAGAGTAAATTATGCTAAATCCTGATCAACCCACTTGGAGAGAAATTCCAAGGGAGTTTGTCTGCCTAACACTTCTCTACATGAAGCTGTTTATTATCAAGACAGTATACTCTGGTAATCATGGTACAGTGAAGATCAAGCGTGTAACTCAATTTCTATTATGCACTCAGATGTAGAAGCAACAATAGTTTATTGGTTTGACCTAAAGGATCTCACAACAAGGGCATGTTCATATTTTTTTCCCACTATGAAATTTGTCCAAACTCCATGAATTGGATTTAGTAAACTCTCCCCCTTGTTATAAGACAGAAATTGTAACTTTGGTGCCCGCATCTAACAGAGACATAAAAGTTTTATTTCCCTTGCTTCCCAAAGTTACTCAGAATACACAGACAAGTGTTTATGGTCTTGAGTCTTCATTTTGGACAATATGTCTTTGAACTACCACTAATCA
>NW_020838020.1:5090598-5103404 GCF_003676395.1 Aethalodelphis obliquidens
CCACTAGGAATTAAGTATTCTAAGGGTTAAGAATTATAATTAACATATGCAATTAAACCTAGTAGACCTAATAAAGGAAACGTCTCTATACAAGGAAAGTAGGATGTGTTTTTGGTAAGAAAAGGTAGGCAGATGTGGTTGTGGTCAAGGAAAAAAGAGAGTAATTTTGTCCTGAAGTAAAATAGCTGGTTGTTCCAGAATGAGAAAAGGGGGGTGGGGGTGGGGGAGGGAACTTAGGACAAAATCTGAATGGATGTAAAAAAGTTGTAGAAGTTTTGTGAAAAGGAATCTTGGAAAAAGAACTGTATATGTGTCAATCTGGCTAAGATTGGAATGAATTTATTTAGTTTTTTAAAAATGAGTTTTAATATTAATGATACACCAGTACAAAATTAGAATTTGGTTTCCTGTCTGTTAAAAGAACAAAGTTTTCTTACATTATTGACCTACGCTTAATAAGAAAGTACAAACAAAATTTGTTTTTAATCTTTTAAATAATCTTCCCGGAAAGTAAAGATTTTGTGTTTTCCCAAAACAATTTACTGTATTTAATTTCATCTTATCAGGTCTTTGATTACTTAAGAAAACTCACTCTTCTCAATATTAAAAGAGCTTAGGTTTTTATAGCTATGTAACCTTCTGTATTTACCTTCAAAGTCCTTGTCACATTGGTTAAATGGGTATTTTTTTAAAACTCCCCCAATATCAAATTCTAAATGAAGTCTTTTTCACCTCAAATTAATTTCAGTATTTTCCAGAGAGCCCCTGGAACATCTCAAAAGATTTGTTCTCTCTATTTATAAAAAGAGAAATGTTGAATTAATTAGGCTTATTTAATATGTTAAATTGCATAGGAAGTATTGTCAAATAAGAAGTGATGCATATTTGTATGAGTATTTATTATTAATACAACTGTTCCGGAAACTGTATAAAATTCCTAAAAATCTGGTATGTCCTGATATAATATTATCAGTCATAATTACCATTATCATCTTAAAATATTGTCACAGAAATAATCAATTTTCTTGCCAATGCCATTATAATGAACACTAACCAATTCTCTAACCATGGGGATTTTTAAGTCTTATATTTTTTCAGACAGTTATTATTTTACTCTGAGGTTTTTGCAAAAGTAAGTTTCATGAAAGAACCCTACCAAGTACACTTGACCACTGACACTGCTGCCAAATTATAAGTTCTCAGACCCCCTCTGGTCCTGTATAAATGCCAAAGACCTCAAAATCAAATGGAGTAGAAGGAGAAATAGCTACATTGAGGTAGATTGCTTCATTCCAAAACATCAGATCAAGAACATTTTTTCATTCTTCCTTTCCTCTCTTAACATCCTTTGCCTAATTCTTATACCATGAAGGTCTTTTATAATTATTTTGCCCACTTTTTGCCTTGACCTGGTCTGGAAAGATGGCATTGTTCAGTATCTCAGACCATTTCAAAAGAGAGTAATCCAGCCTCCAAGTAACTGTTGGATTTGCTGTGATGCTGGTGATCCTGTAGTTCTGCCCACTAAGAACTTCTCCCTGATTTCCAATGTCTCCGTTTCTCTGAAACAAGCTCACTGGATAAACACTTCTGAGAAAGTAAAGGCACAGTTACATGAAATACATAAACAGGCCAACAGGCTTAAAGAAATACCCCTCTATTTGGGATTATTTCTTTGACTTATTTGATTCTAACTGGCTTGGGTCATGGAGAACCTGGCTCAGGAGTGCTATCCAAACCATTGGCATTGTTTGTTTGTTAATAATTATAACTGTCTCCATAACATGCTACATTCTCTCAAAAGTTTTAAATGCATGTGGGCACCACTGACCAGCCAATGCAAGTTAAACAGACAAAGAAGACCTCATTCAAGACTTTTGCAATAGGGGCAAGATATTCAACTCCACTCCGCTAAAACAAAAGGGTGGAGGATTTTTAAATGCTGGGATAAGCCAATGGCAAAGTGCTAGAGGACATTAGGTGAGTGGTTGGCCAATGAGATGGTGTTGAGAAAACTAGTAAAGTGTCTTGTTCAGGCTTCAGAGGCAGAAGCAGGCCCCTGACCGACTTGTGGCCCTGTCTAGACTGTGTGCCTGCCTGCACACTTAACAATTGTTACCAACAAGTCAAGCAACACTTAAGATAAGAAAGGGAATGAGTCTTGAAATTTCTTGAGCCCTGGGGATCTGATCAGTCCCCCATGGTCTAGAAAATCTTTTGACTCACACAGTGAAACCAACAGCACTGTTACAGTTAAACCAGAGTTGCATTTTTGCTCATAAACTGATGATAGCTGATTGTGGATTGGGATTATAAACAAAAGCCCCCAGAACTGCAATTTGAAGTCTCACCTGTGAGGTGAACGCATGGCCCAGGGCCCTTCTCAATTGGGACTCCAGATTGCTGTTACTTGGGACTTTCCAGCTGCTGTTTGAATCTGGATGTAGGTGTTGGCCCAATCTGATGATGTATACTCTGTTATGTACCTCTAATACTTTTAGTCATCCCCTTCTAATGACTGTATATTGAAATTAAGTTAAATAATCTTCTATTAAAAATTAATTAAATCTGTTCAGTTGTGTGAGACAAGTGGCTATTTTGCCAGCGAATCCAACAAACCTTGAAACTAAAAGTAGGCTTTTGGCAAAACAGATGGGGTCATCTGTGTTTGCTAATTGTCCCTTTTCAGAATTAGGTTTCTACCCTCCCATGGCAAATGGGAGATGGAGTGTTATCATTCACGTTGATTCCATTTCACAGAGATGATCCCACTGGCCTTGAGAAAAACATTCCAGTGGTGTAGAAGATTAACGTCTCAGAAGGGCAGAGAAAGAGTTTATAATTACAAGTTTTCTGAAGTAAATGCTTTAAGGAAAGGGAGGTCAGGATCTGTAGTCAAGAAGTCTTGAGAAAGCTTAGATAAACTGAGGGGAAACTTAAGGCAGTCTTTGTCACTGTCTAGCTCAGGACACTTCAGGATACTATTATCTATCTGATGATCACAGATGAACAGCAGTACTGAAGCAGGCAATTCACAAGGAAATGGCTGGAAACCACTGCAAAACATGTTCTTTTAAAAGCCAGCCTCCTCATCTCTGCACAAAAGACTAACTTTTCCTCTAAATATGCTCTTTGCTGCACCTCACAGGTTTTGATTTGTGATAGTCTTGCTACTGTTAAATTCAAAATATTTTCTAATTACATTATGATTTCTTCTTTGATGCACTAATTTTCCAACATGGGATTTCTAGTTAACATTCTGCAATTAATTTTGAGCAAACTTTTATTCTTGTCAAAATATGTTATTTTTATTTAAATTCTTTGACATTCGTTTGCTTAAAATTTATGTTCAAATAATTGGTAAATTTTGGTAAATGTTTTATGCATAACTGAAAACTGTTGGAGAGTGCAATGTTCTCTGTATAGCCAAATAAAACAAATGTGTTATTCCTTTATTCCTATTATTCAAATCATCCTTATTCCTACTGACACATTTTGTGTCCTTTTTATGTCAGTTATTGACAGAGAGCTGTGTTAATATCTCCCACTCTGAAGATAGATTTTTGTTTTTCTTCCAGTAATTCTGTCAAGACTTGCTTTATATATTTTGAAATTATTTTATATATTCTAAAAGGATTATCATTTTAGCAAATTGAATATTTTATTTTATTGTTTCCTTTTCTCTAACAATATCTTATATTTTTCTAGGTGTTTGTTTTAAATTAATATAGTTAAACCAGTCTTTTTTTTGGTTATGGCTTTCTTGGTGCAATTTGTCCATTTCTTTGAATTCAAATTTTGTGGGTTGAATTCAAATTTTGTGGGGTTTTGTGCATTATTTGTGAAGAGTTTCAGTTTTAACACAGCCTATTAAATTTGTCCACTACTGGAGTATTTAGTATATCCAATTACAGTTACTATAATGACTAATACATACATTTGTTTATTTTATTTTATATTTTCTACTTTTCTTCCTGTTTTTATATAGTTTTCTCTTTCTTACACTTATTTCAATAGAGTTTTTTGAATCATTCAATTATTCCTACTACTCTTTTGAAAGTTTTGTTCTCTATTTCAATTTAATTAGTAAAGAGCTCAGTAATTACAGTGAGTATAATTAATTTATTACACCACAAAGTTAATAATTATCTCCATCTTCCTCATGAAAAATGAAAGGACTGATTTGAGCTCATCACTTTTCTAACATACACTGTCACATTTATTTATTGAAGAATTTTAAGTTCCTCAATATATTGCTATTAGCGTTGTATATAGGCAACACTCATTTAGTTTTAACCATATATTTACCATTCTTTTTTTGTTTTTCCTTTCTACTTGTTCTTTATAATTTTTTTTTCTGAAATCATTTTCCTTTTCATGAAATATATATCTAGATTTTCCTTTAATGAATGTTTACTCTCTTATTTTTTAATGTCTAAAAATTAAATTACTTTACCCCTCATTCACAAAAATATCATTTCGCTGTGCATAAAATTATAGATTGATACATTTATATTTGGCATGTTCAAAAAATAATTTAGTTATGTTCAGGTTTCCATTATTACTGGTGGGAAAATCAGCATTTGGTCTAATTGTTAGTTACTTTATTATAACAAAAATTCTTTCCTCAAGCAGTCTTTTAGATCTTCTCTAAAGCTTATCTTTTATGTGCTATAGTTGGTCTATGGCAGTAGTTCTGAAAGTGTCATCTCCAGACCAGCAACATCAGTTTAGTCTTTTTAGATATGCAATCATGAGATATTTAATGTGGATATCTTTATATTTCTCCTCTTCTGAATTGGTTGAGCTTCAAGAATCTGTGGGTTTGTGCATTTCATGAATTTCCCAGATATAATATATTCATTAGGTTTGTTCCCTCCTCTCTCTCTCTTTCTCCTCTCTGAGACTTTAGTTAAAATTTATAACTTCTCCTTCCATACTGCATATATCTTAATCATTTTTTAAATTTTCATCTCTTTTTTTTTTCCCTCTGGCTGCATTCCATGTGATTTCTTTGTATCTAGTTTCCTCCTAAATTGTCATCATTGTATAAAATTTTCTAATGTATCAGTAGAATTATTCATATAAATTAATGTATTTTTTTGTTTTTCTTCATATTTTATGTTAGTTTTATTTTTCAAATTTTGCTTGTCATTATTTGCTTTTTTCATTCCCTGTGAATATGGTCAATAAGGTTTCTTATTTTCCAAAACATTTTTAAGATAATTGATTTGTATCTGTATCTGCTAATTCCATCACCTTAAATCATTTTAGGTCTGTTTTCCTCATCTATTATTTCTCCTGGTTCCAGATCATGAAGCTTTGTTTCATTTTATATTTACTTTTTTTTTTGCATACACTGCTAATTTTCCTGGGAATTTTTTACATTGAAAGTCTAGCACATGAAGTGAAGACAATTTCTTGAGGAAAGTTTGTTTTTGTTTCTTCTAATATCTTTTGTGGAGTTGTTATTCTAGGATCATTTTAAATTATATTCCTACCAGAGATGTACCAAGCAGCCAGAGAAGTATACAATCAATCAGGCTATACATTTAAAGTGAATTGCTCCATCTTTGTTCAGTGTTAAAACATATATATCATTAGTTACCTCACAGTCCACTGATGATAATAGCTCTATTTCTATTCACCCTTGTATTGATGGTATAACCTATTAATGTCCCAACTTTACAGAAGAGTATAGCTTATTAGTAGCCTCTGGAATTCATATATTTTCCCATGCTCCATGAGGTCTCAAATACTCAGTTTCACCAAATTCAGCAAATATTCTAAATGTAAAATGTGTATGTTGTATTCCTCTTTCATACCTAAATTTAAGCCTTCACTTAATCCCTGGCCTGATTATTCTTAACTTTCTTTCAAGGTCATTGGTGATTTTAATTTTGTAAGATATATTATATGCAGTATCCACTTTTTAAATGAGAGAATAAATTTTGGCTCTGAATGCACTGTTATTGGAAACAACATTGTCTCTTTAAAATATAAACAGCTAAAACTCTGCCATCATATAGATGTTAAAACATTTCTTTGTCCATCTTGTAATTTAGAGTCTTTAGTATAATAATTAGTTATTTGAAGGTATTTTGAGTATCATGTATTTGTAAGTCTTTCTATATGTAATTTTCTCGTTGGGAACATAGTGATAAGCAAGCAGACTCATTTATTGCCCCCACAAAATTTAAATAATAAACAAAAAGCAAGAATAAAACAGGCAAATAATAGTCTGATGAAAGTCTCGATGATGTACAAAGTGCCATGCTTGCTTATGGAAACAGAGCTAAATCTGTTGAGGGATATGAAACATAATTTACATGGATATGTGGAAAAGTATGTTTTTCAGTTAGAAACTGGAAAGTGTGTGTCTCAAGCCAAAAGAGGGGGTGTGATTAAAAATGAGAGAAAAAAATAAGGGGCAAAGACCACATTATGGAGTATCTGACAAACACAAAGTGAATCATTGTGTACAGAATGTTTACTAATGCAAATTAAAAAATAGTATTAAATTTTCTCCTAGACTACTATAAAGGCAATAACATACACAATCTTAAGTAGTATATGCTTTTTAAAATCTTACAATAAATAAAGCTGTTCTAAACTGTTCATTTGCTGAGACATCTCTTACATCATGTGGTTTGCACACTGTAAGATGGAAAAGTATATGTACTTCCCATTTATTTGGAAACGATGGAAATAATATTAACTTTGAGGGAAAAAATATTCAAATCAAGGTAGATTAAGTAAGTTTAATATTTGTAGATCAAAGATAGGAAGACTAGCCCTAACAATTTAATTGAGGCTTCAGTGAATATACAGATGGTATTCTACTTTTCTATGAAATACACATTTGTTCAAAGTATGAATGTAAAAACTGTTCAGTAGACTGATTATAAGGAGTGTTTTATTCTAGGAAAAATTTTTTTAAAATTTAGAAACTTATAATTAGACTTCTGGAACATAATTAGTTTTTACCCAAAGAAATCATGTTTCACAATCATTAAGAATGTAAGAAACTACCTCAAAGAATCTGCCATGATTCAAGGACTGAAATGTTTTAATTTACCCAAAGAAAAGTCAAGTATCCCTTCACCACTTCTGCCTTTATCCTTGTCAGCTTCCCAAAATCTGTAGACACACTTGCTCTCTGGCTTCTTCCTGCTCCTCACATTCAGATGTGAAGCATATAGGTTAAGCCAGAACAAGGCTCTCTTCATAGTTGGTGTAAACTCTGTAGCCTGAAATACAAAGACTGGAAAGTAGGAGAAGGGCAGCAAGAAAAAGATGATAAATCTCAAAAAAAGTTACTTTGAAATCTGACAAATTTCTTATTTAAGTTTTCTCACACCTTTACGTCACCTTACTGTAAGCTATTAAATAAAGGATTTAATGAGAGATTACTTAATGTTATAATTAGCTTATTTCATAAGTGTCTGCATAATATTTTTGAAAATAACCTTAGTTTAAATGTTTAATTACAATCAAAATGTGATTTGTTATACAAATACAGTAAAACTTAACTAACAAGAATGAAAAAATGAAAATTCCCTTAGGGTCTGAGATATTGCCAATGGTAAAAAAAAACAAAACTTGATTTTTTTTGCTCATATTTCTCTTTTCCTACCCATATTAGTTTAAAAAAATAACTTTTACAGGAATGTTTTGCAGTGCTTAAAAAACGTTTTGTATTTTGCCTTTTTCCGATAAAAATGGACATGGACTCTTAGTATTGATATATATGTACTAAAATTTCATTATTTCTAAAGAAATTTAGTGTCTCACTTTTTAGATTTACTGTGTAATGTGTTAATTCAGTTCCCTGTTGAGGGATATTTGTTTTCAAATGTTTATTATCTTGGACAATACTACAAATTCCACCATTTTTCACATACGTGTACACCCTTACAACAGCTTCTTTATAGAATCTTTCTTAAATGAAGAATTATTTGGTCAAATAGCAAATAAAATTTTGCTATGTATTCTGAGATTGTCTCAAATATTATCTTGCAGAATGATAATTTAGAGATAGAAATCTTCGACTGGATATGTCATATTTTATTTAGGAAATTTTTCAGAGTTCCAGGGTTGCTATATTATTGAAGACTTTATTTACAGCGTCCTATTCTTTATGTGGATGCTATGTTCTCTACAAACTCTCTGAGACTATAAATTGGGCTTTTTTCTAAACTTTTTAACTTTTTCTATTTCCTTAATTATTTCTATTTCCTTTGGGGGTAGTTTTTCTTATTGTTCATTTTTACTCTTATATTTTATGATGATGATTTTATGTAAATATGTGAATTTTTAATACTTACTGATATTTGTGACTGAAAATTTGGATTGATCCATAAAAGTGACTCGAAAGGAGAGGCTTATGCAAGGTTACATGATGAAGGCACAGTATGAAGGTATACTTAGGCAAATCAGGATTCCTACATTTGTAATATTAGAGGGAGCTTTTCACTGAATTTCTGGTATGTATTTTGTCATTTCCTTTGGTTCCATTGTAAAAGCCTAAAATTACCTTGTACTCTATTCTGCTTCTTTCCCCAGCCTTAACACGTTAGCTTTGTTTTGGTATATTTATTTACTTTATTTTAAAGCATTTCTTCTGAATTTAGGCAGGAATTTAACAAATTTCCTCCTAGTCACTCTTATATGCAGAGAGTTTAAGTGACAATGACCCGACTTTTCAATAGGTCATCATTTAATTAATTACTTACTCCTTCCTTTTATACTTGATTACAGTATGCTAAGCTTTCCTGTGTCTATCTTCCTGAATTGCTTTATAGTTTAATTTACACATTTTTTTTTAACAATCCAAGTCAACACTGATTTATTAAACATCCTGTGATAAAATTAGAATTCAGCAATATAATGTTTTATTTTTGAAAAGTCAGTTTGAATAGAAGATAGATAGATAGATAGATAAATAGATAGATTTCCAAGATAATGAATGAACCAACACCAGCAGCATTTTTGCCACCTCTTGAAGGATAGTTATATATCTATCCTTATATATATCAGTGTAAGAAACAGAATCCTTTCAAGTTTGTTAGCATTTATGCTGGAAGAGGCAAGGAGGCAAATTAAAAGGTCAGCTATTACAACCATTACTATTATTAGCATTATTCATAATAAGAGTAATAATGGCTAACTAGAATAAGTTGAATCTGTGCAAATACATGAATTCATACTGCTACTCAAAAGATGAAAGAAAATATGAAGTAAAAGGTATTTGTTTTATAAAAGTTACAATTGGATGAATTTATTTGAAATGGTTTAAGAATTCAGGGAGTGATAAGATATGCACAGTTCTTTTGTTACTTTTGTGAATGATATGTATGTTTTATACATCTGGGACATCTGGCAGGGACAAGGAGCAGGCCAGATGGTTCAAAATGAAAGATCTAGACAGAGAGAGTAGTTACTGTCAAATAATAAAAAAAAAAGTGCTAACTACTCACAAAATCCAACATATCTTTAGAGGTGAAACCCCCTAATGCATTGGAACCACCATATATAATAAAACACATTTTTTCTTGATAGTATTAACAAAACAGGTCAATGAATCACAGTGATATGGGTGATGTGATGTTGGACAGGCAATTTTTAAAGCTGTCTCATTTTAGAAGGAGCCAAGAATTTTAAAAGTGTAATGATAAACTTACACAAAACAAACTTGATGCCAAGTAAAACACATGAAATTATAAATAAATTTTAAACTGCCCTCATGGGGAGTACAGCCACGGATTATAAAACAACTGGATTATTTATTTCACAAAATCTGTTGGACCACAAGAAAATATTGTTTGTCAGGTTGTATTTCCCTTTTTTATATTCATTAATTGAACAAACAGGTATAAAGTCCAAATTAGTTTTTTTTTGTTTTCTTATCTTTTTAGCTTGAGTTGAATGCACATGTTATTTACATACTTATAGCTTTATATATAGCAATCTGTAAATATTATCAATGTTAATATTAAATATAACAATGAAACTGTTTAATAATCATTAGCAAACTTTTATATTTGTTTTATAACAAAAAAAGTATGTTGATGAAAGGTGAAATCTAATTATATTTATAAATATTTCCTGACCTTACTAAGACTTACACAATGTCATTTCTTCTTTAAGAATAAAGAAGTATGTTTAACTTATATATTTTTATATATCTTCTATTTTATGTTTTTTTTTTTTTTTTTGCGGTACGCAGGCCTCTCACTGTTGTGGCCTCTCCCGTTGCGGAGCACAGGCTCCAGATGCGCAGGCTCAGCGGCCATGGCTCACGGGCCTAGCCACTCCGCGGCATGTGGGATCTTCTTGAAACGGGGCACAAACCCGTGTCCCCTGCTTCGGCAGGCAGACTCCCAACCACTGCACCACCAGGGAAGCCCTATTTTATGCATTTTTAATTTCTATATTTTTCCTGTAATTTTCCCCTGAAAATTAAGGGAAAAACCTCTTCATTTTGTGGTGTTTTATTAATATTTTTTCTTGGACTTCTTGTATTCAGCTTGTGTATGTCCATTTTAATTTGTAAGAAGTGTGTAATTTTGTTTTTGTTTTCTGGGAGTAATTTTCCTCCAAATGTATTTTTTTTATCTATCTTTTGATTTATTTCAGCTTTTTATTTGGAATATCCTTGTATGAATCTTCATTTGATTAAGGGAAACTTTTCACAAAATTAACATAATTCTCCTTGAGTTTCCAATAACTTTGTTTGAATGTTTTGTCTGTATATAAGCTTAAACATTGCCTGCAGGACCAAGTATCAGACATTTGTAATTAAATAAATCTTTCAGAATTTTGTTTTCTTTTTCTGTTGTTCCTTGAAAAGGAGAGATACAATTGTGGAATTGGTTGTGCTATCTAGTAGTTAATAAATTTAATTATCTATGGAAGTCTGGTAACATTTTTTCCCCCCCTGTAGACATGCCTATATTTTTGAGTTAGATTTTAATATTTTTCTCTGGCCTTTCTGCCAATCTTCTCTTTAGAAAATAAAGCAATCCTGTGCTACTGTGTCATCTATGGTGAGAAAAAAAGAACTACTACCCAGACATCACTGGATCCTGTTTTCAAGAGGGTAGATAGAATTGAATCCAGCAAGGAACCAGAACCTGTGACATCAATATCATGTGTGAGAAAATAAAGAAGGCATGGGTTTGCTTCTGATTAGGTAACTGACCTCAAATGGAAAGTTTTCTGATTTATCCATGGGCTCTTAACAACACAATACTACTCTTACCAACCTAAACATTATTAGTAGATGCCTATAACATTCTCTTTTAGTCTCTGTTTCTCTTTCCCGATTTCTCTCTCCCTCTCTCTCTGTCTCTTTCTCTCTCGTTTGGACCCAACATATAGGTATTAAAAATAAATAAATATAAAACAACAACAACAACAAAAAAACCTTGAAAAATGCTGTTTAAAAAGATTCTGGCCCAGTAAATATTAAAAGTATACTTGAAGAGATAATGTGTAAACAAAATGAACAAGTGGGTTTTTCATGCAATCTAATTGTTTGGAACATGGAAAGCAAAAGACTAGGCCACTTTTCTCTACATATCTTTGATTCTTTACTTTTACTCTTATTATGTCAATCATTTTGAACTTCATCTGATTCTTGGTGCTGTGAGTTCATTCTCACCAATCAAAATTCTAACAATTTTAACCTCAGTTAAATGTTATAGTAGAGGAAGCACTTTTGAAATATTAGGCATAAATATAAAAGTGGTATACTTGACAATTGTTGTTTAAGTCACCAATAAATGACTGAGTGCATGTTATAAACTTTCTATGAGATGTTGGAGATGTTTTTAAATCAACCATTTTTATTGTCATTTCCTCACTGCATATCAATATATTGGATTTCTTTCCTATATATTTTTCCTTGTTGGTTTGTTTAGCCTCTAACAGAACAGATATTTCTGAATAGACTATTAAAATTGAGTTTTTGCTTACATAGCAATGAGAATGAGAGGCATTCAGCAACCAATTGCGTTTTCCAGATGGTCTCAGTAACCTTCCTTTCTTTAGGGTCTAAGCCAAAGATTAAACCCTCCACCTTAGGTTACTTTCTCTTAGTTCCATAACTACCTGCTGCATTCCAAGACTGCATAGCTATTAACAAATGTATGTTGCTAATACTGCTATAGATTAGGAAGGGACAGTCCTTCTCAGGAAAAGACACTGAGTCACTTTTCATCTATTCCTTTTTCTTTTACATTTTCCTTTCATCTACCTTGTTCTTTTCACTTCTTAAATAAGGTTGCCCTCATTTAAACTATGGTAACACTTTTCATAATCTCTTTATCTTCAATCAAATGTGATCAATAGAGAAATAACTTTTTTTTGTAATGCTTGGGCATGGTTAAAACTTCGCTGCCAGGAAATTTTTATTCTAATGCTTAGCTTTCTCCAATTTTAAGTACTACCTTTTTCTGAGAGAACATTAGGTTAAAAAAATATTATCATAGAAATATAAATTTATTAAAATTTAAATGTTTCAAACTATATGATCTCCTAGATAATGAAAATATATATATTCACTTGTTTCACAATGCTCCTTTATATAGGCTTCTGTTGTGTGATTTATGTTTTATAGATATAGAGTGCAAAATGATTTATGACTACTTATTACTTTTACTGATACCCTCATTTTCTTTAGAAAACATTCTAGACCTTGTACTGACATTAAAATCCTGATAAAGTGTAATTTTAAGAATTGACTATTCCCTTCACACACACACACACACACACACACACACACACACACACACACACACACA
>NW_020838020.1:5103414-5189029 GCF_003676395.1 Aethalodelphis obliquidens
ACACACACACACACACACACACACACACACACACACACACACACACATTTTGTTCCATTCTACCAGGCCAATGTTCACCTTTAGGTGATGGATTTTCAGTGCAGTTCAAGCCTGTTAATGTTAACAGGAGCTTATTGGAAGAGTCATAGTGAATGATGTAAAAATTGTGCTGCTGAGACTCAATTATAAGGTAGAATACTATTCAATCTCGATGATTACAGTGCATCTGAGATTTTTTTTTCATCTTCCTTATCTAGCTCTATGTCACAAGTTGGTGTTTTCATCTAGTCACATAGATAAATTCAGTTATCTTTAACACTTGTGATTTTAATCCATATTTCCATTTTATTTCATTCTTTCTTAAGCCTAAAATTTACATGGAAGCTGACTAATATTTTCTTTATTCTAACATTTCTAGCAACTCCATGACTGTTTAAAATACTTTTTACACTAGTACGACAATTTCAAATGCAACTATGAACATCTATTGATATTTTAGTTGCAATACTAAATGACACCAACGTAAAAAAGTTTCTGAGAGTATATTTTAGTAAGTTTTTTTTTTGTTTTTATATTTCAATCAGTAAGATGTTGAATCTGTTTTTTTTTTTTTCATGCAATTCCAATAATTTAGTTTAAAAACAGATATAGCCATAAGAACAGATTGGGAACCAATGACAACATAAAGATGCATTACTCACATTATGTTCAGGAATAATCTTTTGTGAAAATGGATCGTTATGAAATACAATACTGAATAAAAGTAAAACTGATGATTCTATATACTACTTTTTCTCCACCAATATGGAAATAATAAATCTAATTTATGTGGCTATTGAAGTTACAGGAATGGATGGAAGTTCAAAGAAGAAAGATAGAGCAGAGTGTATAGGGCAGAGTGTATAAGAAATCTGACATCTAAAATTTAATTAATAAAGGAATTGTTGACAAATAATATGCCAAGAAGTGGTTTTGTAATAATCAAGGACATTTGGTTACTGGCTAAATACTGAGATTATTGTTAATTACTTTTATGTTTTTGTAATACTATCATGGTCATATTAAAAATTAATCTTTTTAAGAATATCTAAGAAAAAATTACATAGAAATAATATGACATTTTAGATTTGCTTTAATAATCTATGTTGGAGGATTGAGTTAAATGGCAAATTCAACACTAAAAATATGTTGATAATTTGTAAAAGCTAAATACTAATGGTTAAATATTAATCTAGACTTTTCATTTTAAATACACCTGGTTTAAAGTTTTCTAATATATAAGCACTGACATGCCTATTCCTGGGTTTGCTGATCAAAAGTTGGAGAGTGGAAAGATCATGATCTTTGGAATCAAACAGACATAGATTTAAGCCTGGGCTTCTCCAGTTGTGTAACATTAGAGGCATTAGTGAACATTAGAAGTTTTAACTTTTTATCTGGAAAATAGGGATATACTAATAGCTATATATTTGTGTATGTATAACTTACTAAATATATAGCACTAAAAATGTAACTAAAGAGGGTGCTGATCTAAGAATTCTGAATATGTTAACTCATTTAATCCTTAAAACAAACCTATGAGGTAGTTACTATTGCTATGCCCATTTTATATATGAGGAAACTTAGGCAGAGAAGTTTCAGTAATTTGCCAAAGTTTACACAGCTTTTAAATTTGTAAAGTTTAGATTCAGTCAGAACAGTGTGGTGTGAAATATGTACTGAATCACCATAATATCTAGCTCTTGTTATCTAACAAATGCAATTGTTGTATGTTATATATAGATATCCCTGTTATATTTCTTTGAACTCTCAACAAGTAAGACACATACAGAACATGAAGGAAAAGAAATATGAAGCTGTCTAATAATCAACAAATGCTAATTTCCATGATTAGAAATATTTCATGATTTCTACTAGTTTCAATATCTGAAAAAATCTATCTTTTCCTCATCACATGGACTGCATATTGTTGATTTTTCTGTGAAATGATATATTCAGGCTTGTATATTCTTGCTTTATAGAAAAGAACCTAGAGTAAAACGTGATTTTTTTTTTTTTTTTTTTTTTTTTTTTTATTTCTTTATAGAAAAAACTCTAAAGAAAAAAGTTTTTTTTTTTTTTTTTTTTTTTGCTTTCTCAAATGAGAACTAGCTTGCCATCTGAGGAAGAACATCCTTTTTCTTTTGTCTTTTGTGGTTTTGATTACTGTTCCATATTTGTTAGTTCATTAATTTGTCCATTAAATTATTAAGTACCAGGCACTGTGCTTGATGATGAAGATATTAACAGTGAACAAGATAAACATGAATCTTGTCCTCATGGAGTTTATATTTTTGGGAGAACTAAAGAGTAATAAACAATTATGTCAAAATGATATACAAAGTGCTAGAGGGGCTTCCCTGGTGGCGCAGCGGTTGAGAGTCTGCCTGCCGATGCAGGGGGCACGGGTTCGTGCCCCGGTCTGGGAAGATCCCACATGCCGTGGAGAGGCTGGGCCTGTGAACCATGGCCGCTGAGCCTGAGCATCCGGAGTCTGCACGTCCAGAGCCTGTGTTCCGCAACAGGAGAGGCCACAACAGTGAGAGGCCTGCGTACCGAAAAAAAAAAAAGTGCTGGAATAGGGGAAATATGAACAATATATGGCATTGACAATATCCCTAAAATAGCTTTAGCAGGAATGATGGAAAATTCATAGAGAAATTTATACTGAAACTAAACTTTGAAAAATATTGCCCTGCTATGGAATTATGTAAAATTATATGTTAAGAATCAAATGTAACAACATATGTGATACCCTTGAGGAATATTAACAAGCACAGATATAAGTTTAAAGTGGGTTCAAAATTAGGTTTGAAGGGAGCATTAAAAGATATGTCTAGAAAGATAAGCTGAAACCATAGAATGGAAGACGTAATCTCTGTTAAAAGTTTTGTGCTTTATTATAAGGATAATGGATAACCAATAAAAATTTAGAAAGATGATCATATTTGCATTTTAGAAAGATTATCCTGGCTTCAGTGTGAGAAGTGACTGGAAGAAATCAAGACTGTAATCAAGAATACCACTTAGGAGGTTGTTACCACTATCCAAGAAGAGATTATGGTTTTTGCATCAGAAGAGCTTTACTAGTCTTTCACAGAAGTGGGAAAAAAATTAGATATATTTATAAATTAGTATTCAAAGGACAATAATTGAACATGGGGTTGAATTCAGAAAAAAAGCCTCAGAATTCTACCTCAGTTTCTAATTTGAGCATCTGGTAGGTGGTAGTACTACTTTTTATTAATCCAGAAACAACAGGGAAAGAAAATGTTCTGGGACAATGATTAGGAGTCTAGTTTGGGATATTTCAAAATTTGTCAGCCCTGAGGTGCATATAAACATTTTTAATCATATTTCAATATATTGTAGTAAATTATTATGAGAGATAACCATGGTGGATGATATTGGTCTTGAGTAATTAAGAATCAAATGTCAGAATGGTAGTGTATATATGGACATATATACTCTACCAAATGTAAAATAGACAGCTAGTGGGAAGCAGTCGCATAGCACACAGAGATCAGCTCAGTGCTTTGTGACCAGCTAGAAGGGTGGGATAGGGAGGATGGGAGGGAGGGAGACGCAAGATGGAAGAGATATGGGGATATATGTATATGTATAATTGAGTCACTTTGTTGTAAAGCAGAAACAACCCCATTGTAAAGCAATTATACTCCAATAAAAACGTTAAAAAAAAAGAATCAAATGTCATTTGAAGCTATTGGAATGGATAAAAATCAATGCATGAATATTTATTTCCCAGTCCAAAAGAATCTTTTTTATTGAATCATAGTTGATTTACAATATTGTGTTGCTTTCAGGTGTACAGCAAAGTGATTCAGTTATATGCATAATTTTTTCAGTTTAGTTTTTGTTATAGGTTATTACAAGATATTGAATATTGGACTTCCCTGGTGGTGCAGTGGTTAAGAATCCGCCTGCCAAAGCAGGGGACACAGGTTCGAACCCTGGTCCAGGAAGATCCCACATGCTGTGGAGCAACTAAGCCTGTGAGCCACAACTGCTGAGCCTGCACTTTAGAGCCCATGAGCCACAACTACTGATCCCACGTGCCACAACTACTGAAGCCTGTGCTCCTAGAGCCCATGCTCTGCCACAAGAGAACCCACTGCAATGAGAAGCATGTGCACTGCAACCAAGAGTAGCCCCTGCTCTCTGCAAATAAAGAAAGCCTGCGTGCAGCATCAAAGACCCAACACAGACAAAAATAAATTTATTTATTTATTTAAAAAAAGACATTGAATATTGTTCTCTGTGTTATACTTAAATCCTTGTTGCTTATCTATTTTATATATAGTAGTGTGTATTTGTTAATCCCAAACTCCTACCTTATCCTCCCCCAACCTTCCTTTCCCTTTCAGTAACCATGAGTTTGTTTTCTATGTCAGTGAATCTGTTTCTATTTTGTAAATAGATTAATGTGTATTATTTTTTAGATTCCACATGTAAGTAATATCATATAATATTTGTCTTTCTCTGACTTCCTTCTCTTAGTATGATAATCTCTAGGCATTTCCAGGCTGCTGCAAATGGCAACATTCATTCTTATAGCTGAGTAATATTCCATTATATATATATAGATAGATAGATAGATGGATATGCACATATACACATCTTCTTCATCCATTCATCTGCCGATGGACATTTAGGTTACTGCCATGTCTTGGCTATTGTAAATAGCACTGCTGTGAACATTGGGGTACATGTATCTTTTTGAATTAGAGTTTTCTTCTTTTCTGGATATATGCCCAGGAGTGGGATGGAAGAATCTTTGTCTTACTGGAACATCGCAGCAAAGAAACAGGAGTCTCAACAGAGCGATGACTATTACAAAGCAGCCTTGAGTTTTTATAACCCTTCAAGTAGCCAGAAGCAGATAGCCTATTTTTGGAAGAGCTCTGGCCTGGGAGCTAGAAGATACTGGCCCCAAATAACCTCTCTGAATTTCTCCACTTTGAGGCATTGAGGTTGAGTTAGGGCAGTAATTCTGTCTTGCCTGCATGTTAGAGTAAACTTATCTACCAAGGAGTTTCTAAAAATCCCATGTCCAGGCTGCACCCTACACTGATTAAGTAAGAACCTTCCAGGCATTCAACAGTAGTTTTTAAAGCTCTACAAGAAGTTCCAGTGTTTAGCCAAGATTAAGATCCATTAGTTTTGGAGATATCCAACTCTAAACATTTTATGATATTTTCTCAATATATCTAAACAATGCTTTGGTCAGAACAAAGCAATGCATGTGGCCTTGTGGCTCCAAACAGAAGAGTCCTCCACTCTCACAGGTGGAGGGGGCAGGGCACTGGAGTAGTAACCACAGATTAATTTGTTCTCAAGCTCACCTTCTCATGTGCCCTTTAGGAAGCAGAGCTCCCTGTCTTTATCTGACCATTTTAAGGAAGGCTCAACCCCAATATATCCAGCTAACCAAAAAAAAAAAAAAAAATCAGATTTGGCATCAACACTTCCAAAAGGAATCATGTTTTTCCAACCCTGCTGATTATTATTTTCTACTTTCTCAGGTGGAGATTGAGAAATTCAGGGGCTGGCTTTTAAGTAATTCTTGGCTGCATGAATATTGAGAAGACTGAGAAATAGAACATGACTCCTACTGAAGGGAGGAGGAGAGGAAAAAGATTCTCCTGGGTACCTGTGAAGGCGTGCCAGAAAATTAGGTGGAAAACCATCGACTTGTCATGACATTAAGTAAAAGGAAGATAGTGGGCAAGAAATAAATGTTTAGTTATGTAATATGTTGTCCAGAGTTAAATAAGTCTTTTCATGAATATCCCAATGGAATTATTAGGGTAGAAATAAGATTTCAAGAAGTCAATGAGTAAATGAGAGTCAAAGGAGAGCAGCAAGGGCTATAGAAAACTGTTTAAAGGAGGACTGTTCATGTTAAGTGTTCATATCTGGATATTTATCAGAGAGAAATCTGAGTTATATCTGTCTCCTGGATTAATTTTTAATAATATGATTTTTCATTTTCAAAAGTATGACAGGGCTTCCCTGGTGGTGCAGTGGTTAAAAATCCACTTGCCAAAGCAGGGGACATGGGTTTGAGCCCTAGTCCTGTAAGATCCCACATGTCACAGAGCAACAAAGCCCATGTGCCACAACTACTGAGCCTGTGCTTTAGAGTCCGTGAGCTACAACTACTGAGCTCACATGCCAAAACTACTGAAGCCCACAAGCCTAGAGCCCGTGCTCTGTAACAAGAAAAACCACCACAGTGAGAAGCCTGTGCACCGCAATGAAGATTAGCTCCGGGGCCGAACGGCTTCAAGGTGGTGGAAGAGTAAGACGCTGAAATCATCTTCCTCCCCACAAACACATCAGAAATACATCTACATGTGGAACAACTGCTACAGAACACCTACTGAACGCTAACAGAAGACCTCAGACCTCCCGAAAGGCAAGAAACTCACCACGTACCTGGGTAGGGCAAACGAAAAAAGGAAAAAAACAGAGACAAAAGAATAGGGACGGGACCTGCACCAGTGGGAGGGAGCTGTGAAGGAGGAAAGGTTTCTACACACTAGGAAGCTGCTTCGTGGGCCGAGACTGCGGGTTGCAGAGGGGGGAACCTTTGGAGCCATGGAAGAGAGTGCAGCAATGGGGGTGCAGAGGGCAAAGTGGAGAGATTCCCGCACAGAGGATCGTTGCCGATCAGCACTCAGAGGCTTGTCTGCTTACCCGCCGGGGCTGGTGGGGGCTGGGAGCTGAGGCTTCAGCTTGGGTTGGATCCCAGGGAGACGATTGGGGTTGGTGGCATGAACACAGCCTGAAGGGGGCTAGTGTGCCACGGCTATCAGGGAGGGTGTCCGGGAAAGTCTGGACCTGCCAAAGAGGCAAGAGACTTTTTCTTCCCTCTTTGTTTCCTGGTGTGCGAGGAGAGGGGATTAAGAGTGCCGCTTAAAGGAGCTCCAGAGACGGGCACGAGACGCAGCTATCAGTGCGGACCCCAGAGACGGGCATGAGATGCTAAGGCGCTGCTGCCGCCACCAAGAAGCCTGTGTGAGAGCACAGGTCACTATCCACGCCGCCCCTCCCGATAGCCTGTGCAGACCGCCACTGCCAGGGTCCCGTGATCCAGGGACAACTTCCCCTGGAGAACGCACAGCATGCCTAAGGTTGGTGCAACGTCACGCTGGCCTCTGCGGCTGCAGGCTTTCCCCGCATCGGTACCCCTACCAGCCCCTGGCCTGAGTGAGCCAGAGCCCCGAAAGCAGTTGCTCCTTTAACCCTGTCCTGAGAGAAGAGCAGATGCCCTCAGGCGACGTACACGCAGAGGCGGGTCCAAATCCAAAGCTGAGCCCTGGGAGCTGAGGAACAAAGAAGGGAAAGGGAAATTTCTCCCAGCAGCCTTGGGAGCAGCAGATTAAATCTCCACAATCAACTTGATCTACCCTGCATCTGTGGAATACCTGAATAGACAATGAATCATCCCAAATTGAGGAAGTAGACTTTGGGAGCAACAATATATATATATATATATATTTTTTTTTTCTTTTTCTCTTTTTGTGAGTGTGTATGTATATGCTTCTGTGTGTGCTTTTGTCTGTATAGCTTTGCTTGTACCATTTGCCCTAGGGTTCTGTCTGACCGTTTTTTGTTTCTTTATTTTGTTTGTTTTTTTAATTAAAATTTTTTTTTCTTAAAAATAATTTTTTATTTAAATTATTTTATTTTACTTTATTTTATTTTTATTATTATTAGTTTTTTTGCAGTATGTGGGGCTCTCACTGTTGTGGCCTCTCCCGTTGCAGAGCACAGGCTCCAGATGCTCAGGCTCAGCGGCCATGGTTCACGGGCCTAGCTGCTCCACAGCATGTGGGATCTTCCCAGACAGGGGCACAAACCCGTATCCCCTGCATCAGCAGGCAGACTCTCAACCACTGCGCCACCAGGGAAGCCCTATTTATTTTATTTTATCTTCTTCTTTCTTTCTTTCTTTTCTCTCTTTTATTCGGAGCTGTGTGGAGGACAGGCTCTTGGTGTTCCAGACAGGCATCAGGGCTGTGCCACTGAGGTGGGAGAGCCAAATTCAGGACATTGGTCCACAAGAGACCTCCAAGGTTCATGTAATATCAAATGGTGAAAATCTCCCAGAGATCTCCATCTCAGTGCCAAGACCCCGCTCAACTCAATGATGAGCAAGCAACAATGCAGGACACCCTATGCCAAACAACTAGCAAGACAGGAACACAACCCCATCCATTAGCACAGAGGCTGCCTAAAATCATAATAAGGCCACAGACACCCCAAAACAAACCACCAGACATGGACCTACCAACCAGAAAGCCTCATCCAACAGAACACAGGCAGTAGTCCCCTCCACCAGGAAGCCTACACAACCCACTGAACCAACCTTAGCCTCTGAGGACAGACACCAAAAACCATGGAAATTACAAACCTGCAGCCTGCAATAAGGAGACCCAAACACAGAAAGTTAAGCAAAATGAGAAGACAGAGAAACATACAACAGATGAAGGAGCAAGGCAAAAACCCACCAGACCAAACAAATGAAGAGGAAATAGGCAGTCTACCTGAAAAAGAATTCAGAATAGTGATAGTAAAGATGATCCAAAATCTTGGAAATAGAATGGAGAACATACAAGAAACGTTTAACAAGGACCTAGAAGAACTAAACAGCAAACAAACAGTGATGAACAACACAATAAATGAAATTAAAAATTCTCTAGAAGGAATCAATAGCAAAATAACTGAGGCAGAAGAACGGATAAGTGACTTGGAAGATAAAATAGTGGAAATAACTACTGCAGAGAAGAATAAAGAAAAAAGAATGAAAAGAATTGAGGACAGTCTCAAAGACTTCTGGGACAACATTAAGTGCACTAACATTCTAATTATAAGGGTCCCAGAAGAAGAAGAGAAAAAGAAACGGACTGAGAAAATATTTGAAGACCTTATAGTTGAAAAGTTCTGTACTATGGGAAAGGAAATAGTTAATCAACTCCAGGAAGCACAGAGAGTCCCATACAGGATAAATCCAAGGAGAAACATGCCAAGACACATAATAATCAAACTATCAAATATTAAATAAAAAGAACAAATTTTAAAAGCAGCAAGGGACAAACAAAAAATAACACATAAGGGAATCCCCATAAGGTTAACAGCTGATCTTTCAGCAGAAAATCTGCAAGCCAGAAGGGAGGGGCATGGCATATTTAAAGTGATGAAGGAGAAAACCTACAAACAAGATTACCCAGCAAGAATCTCATTCAGATTCACAGAGATATTAAAAGCTTTACAGGGCTTCCCTGGTGGCACAGTGGTTGGGAGTCCGCCTGCCGATGCAGGGGGCGTGGGTTCATGCCCCGGTCTGGGAAGATCCCACATGCTGTGGAGCGGCTGTGCCCGTGAGCCATGGCCGCTGAGCCTGCGTGTCCGGAGCCTGTGCTCCGCAACGGGAGAGGCCACAACAGTGAGAGGCCCGCGTACCGCTTAAAAAAAAAAAAAAAAAAAAAAGCTTTACAGACAAGTAAAAGCTAAAAGAATTCAACACCACCAAACCAGCTTTACAAGAAATGGTAAAGGAACTTCTCTAAAAAGGAAACACAAGAGAAGAAAAAGACCTACAATAATAAACCCAAAACAATTAAGAAAATGGTAATAGGAACATACATATCAATAATTACCTTAAATGTACATGGATTAAATGCTCCAACCAAAAGACATAGACTGGCTGAATGGATAGGAAAACAAGACCCATATATATGCTGTCTACAAGAGACCATCTTCAGACCTAGGGACACATACAGACTGAAAGTGAGGGGATGGAAAAAGATATTCCATGCAAATAGAAATCAAAAGAAACCTGGAGTAGCAATTCTCATATCAGAAAGAATAGACTTTAAAGCAAAGACTATTACAAAGAACAAAGAAGGACACTACATAATGATAAAGGGATCAATCCAAGAAGAAGATATAACAATTGTAAATATTTATGCACCCAACAGAGGAGCACCTCAATACATAAGGCAAATGTTAGCAGCCATAAAAGGGGAACTTGACAGTAACACAATCATAGGAGAGGACTTTAACACCCCACTTTCACCAATGGGGAGATCAACCAAAATGACAATAAAAAAGGAAACACAAGCATTAAATGATACATTAAACAATATGGACTTAATTGATATTTATAGGACATTCCATGCAAAAACAACAGAATACACATTCTTCTCAAGTGCTCATGGAACATTCTCCAGGATAGATCATATCTTGGGTCACAAATCAACTGTTGGTAAATTTAAGAAAATTGAAATCATATCAAGTATCTTTCTGACCACAATGCTATGAGACTAGCTATCAATTACAGGAAAAAATCTGTAAGAAATACAAACACATGGAGGCTAAACAACACACTACTTAATATCCAAGAGATCACTGAAGAAATCAAAGAGGAAATCAAAAAATACCCAGAAATAAATAACAATAAAAACACAATGACCCCAAACCTATGGGATGCAGCAAAAGCAGTTCTAAGAGGGACATTTATAGCTATACAAGCCTACCATAAGAAACAAGAAACATCTCAAACGAACAACCTAACCTTACACCTAAATCTATTAGAGAAAGAAGACCAAAAAAATCTCAAGGTTAGCAGAAAGAGAGAAATCATAAAAAATCAGATCAGAAATAAATGAAAAAGAAATAAAGGAAACAATAGCAAAGATCAATAAAACTAAAAGCTGGTTCTTTGAGAAGATAAACAGAATTGATAAACCATTAGCCAGACTTATCAAGAAAAAAAGGGAGAAGACTCAAATCAATAGAATTAGAAATGAAAAAGGAGAAATAACAACTGACACTTAGAAATACAAAGGATCATGAGAGATTACTACAAGCAACTATATGCCAATAAAATGGACAACCTGGAAGAAATGGACAAATTCTTAAAAATGCACAACCTTCAGAGACTGAGCCAGGGAGAAGTAGAAAATATGAACAGATCAATCACAAGCAGTGAAATTGAGACTGTGATTAAAAATCTTCCAACAAACAAAAGCCCAGGACCTGATGGCTTCACAGGCATATTCTCTCAAACATTTAGAGAAGGTTAATACCCATCCTTCTCAAACTCTTCCAAAATATAGCAGAGTGAGGAACACTCCCAAAGTCATTCTGCAAGGCCACCATCTCTGATACCAAAAACAGACAAAAATGTCACAAAGAAAGAAAACTACAGGTCAATATCACTGATGAACAGAGATGCAAAAATCCTCAACAAAATACTAGCAAACAGAATCCAACAGCACATTAAAAAGATCATACACTATGATCAAGTGGAGTTTATCCCAGGAATGCAAGGATTCTTCAATATATGCAAATCAATCAACATGATACACCATATTAACAAATAGAAAGGGAAAAAACATATGATATTCTCAGTAGATGCAGAGAAAGCTTTTGACAAAATTCAACACCCATTTATGATAAAAACCCTGCAGAAAGTAGGCATAGAGGGAACTTTCCTCAACATAATAAATGCAATATATGACAAACCCACAGCCAACATCGTCCTCAATGGTGAAAAACTGAAATCATTTCCAGTAAGATCAGGAAGAAGACAAGGTTGCCTACTCTCACCACTATTATTCAACATAGTTTTGGAAGTTTTAGTCACAGGTGTCAGAGAAGAAAAAGAAATTAAAGGAATCCAAATTGGGAAAGAAGAAGTAAAGCTGTCACTGTTTGCAGATGACATGATACTATACGTAGAGAATCCTAAAGATGCTAGCAGAAAACGGATAGAGCTAATCAATGAATTTGGTAATGTAGCAGGATACAAAATTAATGCACAGAAATCTCTTGCATTACTATACACTAATGATGAAATACCTGAAAGTGAAATTAAGAAAACACTCCCATTTACCATTGCAAGAAAAAGAATAAAGTATCTAGGAATAAACCTACCTAAGGAGACAAAAGACCTGTATGCAGAAAATTATAAGACAATGATGAAAGAAGTTAAAGATGATACAAATAGATGGAGAGATGTACCATGTTCTTGGATTGGAAGAATCAACATTGTGAAAGTGATTCTACTACCCAAAGCAATCTACAGATTCAATGCAATACCTATCAAACTACCAATGGCGTTTTTCAAAGAACTAGAACTAAAAATTTCACAATTTGTATGGAAACACAAAAGACCCCAAATAGCCACAGCAATCTTCAGAAAGAAAAATGGAGGTGGAGGAATCAGACTCCCTGACTTCAGACTATACTGCAAAGCTACAGTAATCAAGACAGTACGGAACAGTAACAAAAACAGAAATATAGATCAATTGAACAGGATAGAAAGCCCAGAGATAAACCCATGCACATATGGTCACCTTATATTGGATAAAGGAGGCAAGAATATACAGTGGAGAAAAGACAGCCTCTTCAAAAGTGGTGTTGGGAAAACTGGACAGCTACATGTAAAAGAATGAAATTAGAACACTCCCTAACACCATTCATAAAAATAAACTCAAAATGGATTAAAGACCTAAATGTAAGGCCAGACACCATCAAACTCTTAGAGGAAAACATAGGCAGAACATTCTATGACATACATCACAGGAAGATCCTTTTTGTCCCATTTTCTAGAGAAATGGAAATAAAAACAAAAATAAACAAATGGGACCTAATGAAACTTAAAAGCTTTTCCACAGCAAAGGAAACCATAAACAAGATGAAAAGACAACCCTCGGAATGGGAGAAAATATTTGCAAATGAAGCAACTGACAAAGGTTTAATCTCCAAAATTACAAGCAACTCATGCAGCTCAATAACAAAGAAACACGAAACCCAATCCAAAAATGGGCAGAAGACCTCGATAGACATTTCTCCAAGGAAGGTATACATATTGCCAACAAACACGTGAAAGAATACTCAACATCATTAATCATTAGAGAAATGCAAATCAAAACTACAATGAGATAACATCTCATACTGGTCAGAATGGCCATCATCAAAAAATCTACAAACAATAAATGCTGGGTGTGGAGAAAAGGGAACTCTCTTGCACTGTCAGTGGGAATATAAATTGATATAGCCACTATGGAGAAAATTATGGAGGTTGCTTAAAAAACTAAAAATAGAACTACCATATGACCCAGCAATCCCACCACTGGGCATATACCCTGAGAAAACCATAATTCAAAAACAGTCATGTACCAAAATGTTTATTGCAGCTCTATTTACAATAGCCAGGACATGGAAGCAACCTAAGTGTCCATCAACAGTTGAATGGATAAAGAAGATGTGGCATATATACAAAATGGAATATTACTCAGCCATAAAAAGGAATGAAACTGAGTTATTTGTAGTGATGTAGGTGGACCTAGAGTCTGTCATACTGAGTGAAGTAAGTCAGAAAGAGAAAATCAAATACCATATGCTAACACGTATATATGGAATCTACAAAAAGAAAAAGAAAATGGTCAGAAGAACCGGGGCAAGATGGGAATACAGATGCAGACCTACTAGAGAATGGACTTGAGGATACGGGGTGGGGAAAGGGTAAGCTGGGACAAAGTGAGAGAGTGGCATGGACATATATACACTACCAAACGTAAAATAGATAGCTAGTGGGAAGCAGCTGCCTAGCAGAGGGAGATCAGCTTGGTGCTTTTTGACCACCTAGAGGGGTGGGATAGGGAGGGTGGGAGGGAGGAAGACGCAAGACAGAAGAGATATGGGGACATATGTATGTGTATAACTGATTCACTTTGTTATAAAGCAGAAACTAACACACAATTGTAAAGCAGTTATACTCCAATAAAGATGTTAAAGAAAAACAAAACAAAACAAAACGCAAAAAGAATAACCTCCACTTGCTGCAACTAGGGAAAGCCTGCACACAGCAACAGAGAGTCAATGTAGCCAAAAATAAATAAATAAAATAAATAAATTTATATATATATAAAAAGTATGACAGCCACTACTCACCTATTGTAATGACCAAAATCTAACACTGACAATAGTAAATGCTAGTGAGGATGTGGAACAATAAGTACTGTCATTCATTGGTGGCAGGAATCCAAATGACAGAGTCACTTTGAAAGTTGAAAGACAATTTGGCAGTTTCTTATACCACTAAGCATAATCTTACCATGTGTTCCAGCAAACTATATTGTTGTTTTTTATGCACAGGAGTTGAAAACATGTCCACAGCAAAACCTGCACAAACATGTTTATAGCAGCTTGGTTTATAATTGCCAAAACTTGGAAGCAGCCAAGATGTCCTCAGTGGGTAAACTGTGGTACATCCAGACCATGAAATATTATTCAGCACTAAAAAGAAATGAACTATCAAGACATGATAAGACATGGAAGAACTTTAAATGCATATTACTAACTGAAAGAAGACAACCTGAAAAGACTACATACTGTATGATTCCAAATATTTGACATTTTATAAAAGGCAACAGCAGTTGCCAGGGGTGAAATGAGGGAAAGAGATGAGTAGAGGAAGCATAGAGAATTTTTATAGCAGTGAAAACCCTCTGTATGATAGTATAATGATGGATATATGTCATTAGACAGTTGTCCAAATCCATAGAATGAACAACACCAAATGTGAACTCTAAGTTAAACTATGGACTTTGGGTGATTACGATGTGTCCATGTAGGTTCATCAATTGTAACAAATGTACCATTTTGGAAAGTGATGTGAATAATGGTGAGGCCATGCATGTGTGGGAGCAGGGGATATATGGCAAAGCTGTATCTTCCCTTCAATTTTGTTGTGAACCTAAAACTGCTTTAAAAAATATAAAGTCTTTAAGTTAAAAAAAAAAAATGTGACAGTGATGTCCTGGCTCCAGATAAGATGAAGTCACCACACCGCACCCTATTTCTCATACTGAATCCTGAACAGAATAACATGAAACAACTATTTGAAGACTCTCAAAAGTAAAGAGATGGGAAAAAGACCATCATTCAAAGTACCACTGAACAATTTTTGAGTTTACTAATTTTCCCCTTCTGGTGTTCCCCATTTTGAACTTATCACATCCACAAAATTCACAGATGACACTAGCATAGACAGAAAGGAATCCAGGGGAATTCCAATAGTTCTGCCCTAAGAAGTGAGAAAGAGGCCACAGAGAAAGAATGCAAATTTCCCATATTGTTCTTTTTCTTCTCCTCACCCTCCTTCTTCTTCTTCTTTGATTCCATCCATTTTATCAACCCCAGCACTTAATTAATCCTGTGAAAAGTAGAAACCTAAAATCTCTAGGGAAAGGGAACCTCTTTTGACATTTGGAGAAGTGAGGAAAACGTGATCCCAAGAGGGTGAGTAAATACCTATTGTTATTTTCTTTTTCTCTTTCCTCCCATCACTTGTTCATGAAATAAGGACCATGGAGATAAATGTACAGGAGAGAATAATACAGAAGGCCCTGCTTTCTTGTAGGGGATCAGACAAGGGATCTCCAGGAAACAAGAAAGCTCAAAGGAGAGTGTGGACAGGGAGGATCTCAGGAAGGTACTTTGTAAATTTGTAGACAGTAAATTTTCAGATATTAGAAACTATGGTAAGAAGTCTGGAGTGGAACAATCTCTCTTACCAGAGAAAGTTCCTTAAAGATGGAACCCTTTTCTTATGTCTTTGCAAAATTAAATGTGCTATTAACCCACCACAGATTTTAGGAAAATCTCTCTTCAGTCAGTAATGTGAAGTCAACTAAATATTTTATCTTATAAATTGCAGTAATGACGATTTTGCATCCCTCAAAGGAGATGAAAGTGATAAATATTTGAAATAAAAATGTTTAATTTAAAAGTTGGCTTGAGAAAATCTTTTAATTCCATTGACCTTCAGTTTAGCATTTTGCAACATAGAGTAATAAGTATTATTACAGTAATAATAATAAAACTAACATTTATAGAGAAAGAGTTAATTCTCACAACAACCATTTGATGAGGATAATCCTATGAAGGGGACATTGAGATACAGTTTTTTTACTTCCCCAAAATTCATGTTATATGCGTATTGTGTTCCTTTCACCAGGATAGGGGCTTAACAAGTAAACATGGGCTAAATTTATTTTCAATGTATAAAGCAGTGTAGAAAAATTAGATGAAGTTAATATGCAAAATAAAGATATAAATTAATTTTCTTTTTTTTTAATTTAAACATTCTGTGTTGTCAGAAGGAAATGATTCTGTACCTATTGAAATAAGGGAGAGTAAAAAGAGACCATTAATGATATGATAACAAATAAAATAGTTACCAATTAGAAAAAGTAAAACCTTTAAACTTCAGTGGAGTTCAACAGAGAATCTCATACTGTGATTTGACAATTAATACAGAACTTACCTTAAGTGTGTTGGCTTAAAATAGCAAAACAACTTTAATTGACTAAGCACTTTTGCTTGTTAGAGAAGAGATAAATTGACATACTTTTCATAGGAATCAGTGGAGTGACTTTAACATAATATTTTTTTGGAATCCATTAATTCACAAAATGGAGGGCTTTATTGCCTATAAAAGTTAAATAAGTGATATGGTTTATGTAAATATAAGGTACCATTCCTCAGGTAGAGCATATTAAGCAGAATTAACCAAGTTAACTTATAATTCAAATGCCAGGCTAACCTGAGAATAAAATATGGCTAATACGGTGGTTATAACATGCTGATTCTATGATTTTAATTAAACCTATAATTTTGGGAACTCTAGTTGCATGCAAAAAGTCATGGCCACATATTCTTAGACATTTTCTGGAAGTATTTAGCATCTGAATCCAAGGATAACCAAGATAAAGACTAATGTCCAAAGCTGAATGCAAAACTGAGAATTTGCCAGCACCATGTTCTGACACAGCAAAACTACCAGCGTGAATGCTCCTGAATTCTATTTCATGATGACAACAGTAAAAGTAAGTATTATTTTATTTTCCTTACATTCACATTCTTATAGCAAACTCCACTATCTAAGAATAAGAATGAGCTTTTGTATACTAAATAGTAATTAAGATGACAAAAAATACAGTGCATGGAAACTAGCCCTCTTCTTCTAAACATGGTTCATCTATATAAAACTTTGATTTACTTTTTTTAAATTAATTTGGTACTCAGTACTAATTTGAAGTGAAGAGTGGGAAACTTTACTGATACAGAGTAAATCCCTCAAATTCTGGTGTGTGGAATAGAAAAATTGGCAAATAGACACAGTGGAACTTGGGGGACACAGAAACATGACTTGATTGAAGATTGTGGCATGAATATGAGTAACAATAAGCTTTGATAACTAAGATTCTGATCATATGAGAGTCTTACTTTGGTGTTTTGGTGCAGCTTATAATTTTGACTGAAGTTGAGAGGATGATTTTTGTAGAGGCAACCAGACTTAAAACAAATGTTGAATACCTCGAAAATACCACAGACTTCAGGTCTCACAAAAGTGTTTGCTTCTGGGTAACACCAAAAGAACTGAGAAAGACATCCAAGGCAAAGACCATGGAAGACCAACCAAAGTTGGCCAGATGATGGCCTCAGAAATGTTGGCTGATCAGGGTTCAGTAAGCAAACCACAGAAGCTGGGGTTGCAGAAACCTAAGATGCAGCAGTCAATGAAATTGACCTCTGTGCAAAACAAGCATTTTAAACAAGCATAGATTCTAAGCAGTCATAGGTCTCAAGCTGCTGACCTTGAACTACATGAACAAAATTTGGCTTAATATTACAGGCAAGGTTGAGGCTGACTTAGATTGTTTAAGTATGGGTCAACAGAACATAACTGTTACCTTTAAACTTCAAAATCGCTGAGTCTTCTAGGCTGAAGAAGAGTAGGGAAACTCTTCTTGAAAAATTTTATTGTGAGCCTAGATAGTCATCTTTGGCTGCTCAAATTCCATTCTGTTTGAGCCAAGAAGGAAACTTTGGTTGGAGTTAACTGGATTCACATTCTCAACAGTCCCTTCCTCAAATTGTCTCTGTATTGCTTATCATATACAACATGAAGGTAATCTTCTTAATTTTAAACCAACTCATAGCCAGGGAGAGAAGAATAAAGCCACTGTAGCACAGGAATAAACATGTAATAAACTTCCACATGTAAGTGTGGAAATTATGACAATTTAAAATTTACAATGGGGATTGAAAAAAACAATGGAGTACAAAGAGGTTGTAAAAATAAAAAGGATTTGAATATACTCTATGGAAAATGCCTCACATAAGACATTGACTGGAGCTATCACTACTGTTCATTTCTAAATCTTGGGAGAAGGGGGCAACGTCTCTAATGTCAGTCTCTGAGGAAAGAGAGAGTGTGCAGAGGGGAAACCTCCTAACCCAGCTATTTAAAAAAATGTGCAATGTCAAAATTAACCACTTTTATTTTTACTTCTTTTTTCTTTTTTTAAATTAGTTATCTATTTTATACATATTAGTGTCTATATGTCAATCCCAATCTCCCAATTCATCCCACCACCACCACCCCTTCCCTCTTTCCCTCCTTGGTATCCATAGGTTTGTTCTCTACATCTGTGTCTCTATTTGTGCCTTGCAAATCAGTTCATGTGTACCATTTTTCTAGATTCCACATATATGCGTTAATGTACCATATTTATTTTTCTCTTTCTGACTTACTTCACTCTGTGTGACAGTCTTTAGGTCCATCCACTTTGCTACAAATGACTCAGTTTTGTTCCTTTCTATGACTAATATTCCATTGTATATAGGTACCACTTCTTCTTTTTCCATTCATCTGTCAATGGGCATTTAAGTTGCTTCCATGACTTGGCTATTGTAAATAGTGCTGCAATGAACATTGGAGTGTATGTGTCTTTTTGAATTATGGTTTTCTCAGGGTATATGCCCGTAGAGGGATTGCTGGGTCATATGGTAATTCTATTTTTAGTTTTATAAGGAACCTCCCTACTGTTCTCCATAGTGGCTGTATCAATTTACATTCCTACCAACAGTGCAAGAGGGTTCCCTAAAATTAACCACTTTCTTAAAGATTTCTATCAGTTCAATTTGAGTTCACACTGGCATATCCTCCCTTGGTTTTTGAAGATTTTTCTTAGTTTGCCTTCTTATTTCACAATCTTAGTCTCTGCTATGGTCTTTGGAATTTGCTGGGTATAATATTAGGTTGGAATACTGGATTAACATTTTGAGGGGAGGAAGATTCTACTTGGGATAACTGTGCTGGGGTTGAAGCTGACTTATTTTCTACATTTGGCAGGGGATGGTGCCAAAGGTGAAAAATCAAGTGTGTCTTATTAACTTTCTAAGCTCTTTAAAACATGATTTAATAGATACTTTTAACTAAGCTGATTCAACTTTTAAGATTTTGAAGGAACCATACACATTCCCAGAGAAAATAGCCCAAGAAGCAACGTCTTATAGAACTTGATTCCTCCTAGCCAACAAGAAGTCTCAGGATGAAACTGAGCAGAAGGTGAAATTATAATAGACATATTTCTTTATCTTCCTAACTCATATATGGTTAAACATTGATTTCAGATTTTAATTCCTTCATGTTTGACATTATTATATTTTTATTTGCAAGATAATTGAATTTTTAGAATTTTTTGACAAGAATTTGACAGGGTTTTTTTTTTTTTAATTAAAATAAGAGGACACCCTATAGTTGACAATTTTATATTGGAATATCTTAGAATTATAATTTTGTGGTTTTCAGATCCTTTGATAGATGATACTGAATAATGTGGTTTGAAAAAATTGGGGTGGAAAATTGAAAGATGTATAATTTTGACTTTGGATACTGATTTTGAGGAAAAAGCTAGTTAACACATTATTCTGACCTATTTTCAGGAACATTTGCACAGGGCATAGGTGGTTTTAGGAGAAAACACAAAGGAGTCATGGATAACACGAGAGGACATTTCAGGGGTGGAAAGGAATATTCCCCTCAAGCATTCCACAGCTTTTTCTAATCCAAACCTATTGAACTTAATTTTGGACATGATCAGCCAGCAGTGCAACCATCTTCCTCAGAGGAGGCCCACAGTCTATTAAACAGTCTTTACCTATGTTCATGAGGGCCTCTCAAGATCTTTGATGGGCATATTCAAAAATCAAATAATGTCTCATTCATTTTCGTATATACTATGATAAAATTTAATAGATGGAATCAATTAAACGCATTGTACATGTGGAGTAATATATTTCATCTTTTATATTTCTATTTTCTATCATCTTATCTTTTGTATAGTATCCACAGAGACACAAAAGTAGGTACTACTTTTCAAAAAAATAGAAAATAACATTTAAAGTTTTAACTATAAAAACCTCACCAATTAATAAAAATTGCTTTTAGGTGTTTTTATCTTATCCCTAAAAATTTGAAACAAAAATATTTTTAACAATATATCAATTATCAATACAAAATATTTCTCGGTCTCCTATTTAAAAGGTAAACAAAGGCAAAGGGAAATAAAAATTAACTTGTTTTTGCACAGCTTTGATTTTTTTCCCTTAGAATCGGCAGGATTCAGAAACATGATGTATTTCTCTATGGACTTGTTGTCTTTGGACAGGGATAATACAAAAATAGTAAGTGGACAAAACTACAAAAGAGGCTAAGATTATCAGAAGAGGTATAAGATTAGGTCATTAAATTCTAAGATGTTAGTTTTACATAAATTTTAAATATTTTTAAAAGTTTTAAGATACTATAACAAATCAAGGCAAAAAAAAGTATACTTACTTCATTTTGTATTATATGGGAAAATTTGGGGATTTAAAAATACCAAATTTTTGTACCACAGTAAGGTTACAGAGTCTATAGAAAGTATTATCAAACACAGTTAATACGAGCATAGTAGAAGTACTGAAGACAAATGAGTTAGTCTCTGAAAATGCATGTATTTTACACCCTAAACATGCTAACCTAGAAAATTATGGTAAAAACATAAATGCACAATTACATATTCTTTTAGCATTTAGAAGTGTGCCATCACGTTTCATATGACCCCTCAAAAACTTTGCTGTATATTTTTAACTGAAAAAGGAAAATTATATCTTAGAATTATTATAAAAATAATTTTGACAATTACAGACCCTAGAGGGGCTTAGGGAATCCCAAAAGTTCTTGGAGTACACTCTGAGAAGTGATGATATAGAAACAAACACAACATCTAGAATGATGGTTTGTTATGCTGCAATAGTTGTATGAGACAAATTTGTTACCAGAGTGTGGTACTGCTGGAAAAAAAACAAAACAAAACAAAAATGAAAGCAAACAATAAAACCTCACAACTTTGAGTTTTGGGTCTTGAGACCATGTCAGTAGCAGAATCTTGCAAAGTACTGAAGAGACTATTTGCAGGAGCTGAAAAATGGTGAAAAAAAATGTTATAAAAGGCTGAAAAAAATGGTAATCCATATAGTATAGTTGTGACACAACGGACAAGGATTCTACTTCTAGTACCTCGGATGATAGAAAAACATGTACCTAATGAACTTTAAAATTTGAGCAATGAGGTTTCAGAAAAGAATGGTGACATATTATGTGGATTTTACAAGGTACATATGATAGGATATTAGAAGATGAGAAAAACTAAATAGAGAATGGAAGAGATTGCAAACAAAACTTAGAAGAAATAGAAGGAGCTTAAAACTCTCTTGTTTAGAAAATAAAACTCTCTTATCTCTTCTCCCAGCCCCTGCTTTTAGACAAAAATCCTTCTTAAAGTAAAATACAATCTGGGGCAAAGACAACTAGAGGCATAACTGTAAGTTCCTTGGTAATACCATTGAAAAAAGTTAAAGAGATATGCCCTCTCAGGTAAAATGGCTTCTAGGATACCTAAGGGCATTATCTCACAGCATCACAAGCCCAGAGTAGCAATGGTTAGATATAAAGTCTGTGATAATTGCTTTTGACACATAGAATGGAATGCATTCAGATTTATAGGAAATAAGTTTTCAAGGGGACTGTATTAGCTCCCATCTTTGATGAAAAGAGACTAAAACTTTCAGGATGGAAATATACCTTAGGCCCCCAAATTTCTCCAGGCTGGAAACAGGCTGAGAATGTTGCTCAAAGAGCATATAACCCAATGTCTTATTCAGAAGTGTCCAAGAGGGTAAAAAGATGGGCTTCCTAGAGAACAGAACAGAAGGTTGCAGAGAAAATGAACTGGAGAGTTCACATTGAGAAGTTGAACCAAAAGAAAGAACATTCCTTGCTCTGTACTTTGGGGCCAAAATGTGCCGGCTGGATTGCAAAATGACTGAGCCAGTGACAGTACCTGTCTCCCATTTTTCACCTAATCCAAGGGAGTGTTTATAAGTTATTCTCTCCCTTAGTCCACATTGTGCTTTTGGTGTGTGACGAGAAGATAAGTGGTCTTTTAAACACATAATCATCCAGATCAAGAGGAGCAACACACACGGTGCTACATCTGGACCAAATGTAAATCACAAGATCTTGAAATCCAAGTTTAATGCTATGATCTGATGAGATTTTTGTGGTCCTTGGAGAAATGTTAGCATATATTATATATAGGAGGGATATAAGTAATTTTGGCCACAAGGTGAATTGAGGTAAATTAATTTCATTGATGCATTGTTACTTGGCTTGGAAAGTGGGAGAGTTATTCTGTAATTTGCTTTGCCCAATGGAAACTTTTCAATAGCAGCATAATCAGAGACCCGAAAAGCATGTGCTGTGGTGCAATCCTCATTTCACTGTTTTCCATTTTGCCATATCCATAAGAAAATGTCCAGGATGGCTGATTGCAGACATATAATAGACATGTGGAAAAGACCTAGAACTTTATTTCAAGGTCTTAAATTTTATTTTAAATAATAGCGATAAAGATTTAGGAAACTAAAATTAAAAATGTACCATTTCAAATACAATTAAAACATATCAAGTATATAAGAATAAATATAAATTAAAATATGTAAGATCTTTCATAGAAATTTATAAAATAATATCAAAAGAATTCTAAGATCTAAATAATGGAAGCATATATGGTGTCTATGATTTGGAACACTCAACTTATAAGATTTGCAACTTGTCTTACACAAAGTTAAAAAACCAGGGAAATGCAATGATATTCATGGAAGTCTTTTTATGTGTTTATGCATGTTAAAAAGGACAATTGATTATACCAATTATTTGTAAATGCAAAGGGTAGAGAATAACTAAGACAATTTGTGCAAGACAAGATGGAAATACTAATCTAACCAAACATCAAAACTTCTTATAATGTTTTGGCAATTAAGAAAGTATGGTTTTGGTGCAGGGATAGGCAAAAAGACCATTAGGATAAAGTACAGTCCAAAACTAGATGATTGCATATCTGGTTTATGAAAAAATAAACACAATATGCATTTGAGAAGAGCAGTTATTGACATTGTCTTCAAAAAACAATGTGGGTCAATTGGATTAGCAACATAGAAAATAAAGAAATTTGATCTTTACCTCATACCATATACAAAACCCTAACTTAGTTAGATTTGTAAACCTAAATGTGAAAAGGCAAAATTGTGAAGCTTTTAGCATATGATATAGTTGAATATTTTTATTGTCTCCTAAAAGATGAGTTTTATAAAATAAAATAAAAATACCAATTACAAATAAAAAGCTTAATAGATTGGTTAAATTAAATAGGATTTCATGCTACCATAACACCATTAAGAGATTAGAAAGAAAAAACAGGAGTGGGAAAAAATATTTGCAGCACAAACAAATCATAAAAGCTGGTATCCTAAAGATATATGTTAAAAATCAATAAGATAATGAAGTGCAATCGAAACCCTGGACAATTAATCATTTAAGTTATTAATGATAAATTAATATATTTATATATAATAAATTTATTATATATTAACATTTTATGTATAATTAATATATTTTATTAATACTTTATTAACATATCATTTAAATTAATTACATGAATTAATAATGTAGATATGTCAATTCACATTAATCTATAGACTCAATATACCCTTAATTAAATTTAGTGGAAATTGTAAAAACTGGTTCTAATATTTATATAAATTCCAGTGTCAAAATAGCCAGGATACATTTACAGAAATACAAGGTAGTTGGCAATAATTATATTAAAGCTACATTAATTAAGATAGTGTGATATTGGTACAAGAATAAACAAAAAGATCAGAGGAGTAGACAGACCAGAAACAGACCAAGCATACTACATAGGCATTTTATATGCAAGAATAAGTGGTAAAACAGAGAAATGCATTCAGTAAATAGTCTTATAAAAATTGGAGAGCCATGTGGGAAAAATGTCTACATCACACCATTCACAAAAATAACTTTCACTAAAATAACTTTTAAGCAGATATTATATACAAATTGAAAGGAAAAATAGCTTCTAGTATACAATATAGAATACTGAATTTTTGGTTGTACTTAAATGTATAGTAATTATAGTGTCATTTTACTATTTAAATTATCTTGCCAAAAAAAATTAGCCAAAGAGATATGAAGATTTTTGGTAACTTGGATTTTTATCTTCAATAACAAACAATAGCATTGCAGGAGGCCAAACCATGAAGCTCAGAAAAGTCTACATTAGAATCATATTTGCAGTGTGATAGAAGGCCATAGCAACCACAAAAATAACTAAATACCCCCTTTTTCTGAATAACCAATAAAATAGCCCCACTTTTAGACTACTGTTTTGTAGATAAAATTTATTTTAAAATCCAATCACTAAACTGCCATGATTTCTTCACAGCATCTAATAGGTAACCATCTCTCCTTTATTTAATCCCTCCTTAAAACCCCCCACCAAAATCTTAAATCTTAGAAGAGGCCTCCCTACTCCAGCTTTCTTGGGACACCTTCATTTCCTCTAGGGTGTACTTTCTTTGCTATATCAAACTCAATAAACCTAATTTTGTTAAACATAGATGTGTTCCTAGTGGTCTTTACTTCTTGGCTTTAACAACCAAAGAGGAAATTGTGACAGAGAGTATTTAGACATCTTCATGTTACAGTGTGAATAAGTTATTTAATTATGTGACTTGTTTTTAAACTTCCAAATTCAATACATACATTATTATAGTATAAAATAGTGCTTTATGTATTTTATCAAGAACAATGTTAGTTTATTTTAGTAATTACTTAGTGATTTGTGATGATTGAAATATTATAAGCTATAGTTCTAAAAATAAGTTAAGTTTACTTAAAAGGCACATTTCTGTCACTTAAAAATGTTTGAATTTACAAGAAAACTTATACCTACCAAATCACAGACACATATTTAGGTTATAATTTGTTGTAATTATATGTCTCCTTAGGGAGAACATGTGTCTGCTACAGAGGTGTTGGCAAGCATTCTCAGTGTTGTGATTATACCATTTACAATGATCCTTCCTAATTCAGAGGGCAGGCACGTTTTTTCTTACTATGTTAATTAGTTTCTCTTCAATAATCCAGATGTCTTGTTTATGTAATTTATTCTTTCCTGTTGACTTTTTAGTAATGAGATTAATCCATCTGTTTTCCCTGCTTCTAGTTTAATATCATGCTTCTATAATCATCCCCTTTAAAATGAGAGTGAAAACCTCATTTTACCAGCTTCTGTATTCTTCAAACATGGAAGTCTTGCTTTTTTTTTTTTTTTAATGGAAAAGTCACTGGGCAGACTTTTTAAAAAGTTTTTACATTACCCTAACCTTATAATTGTACAACAAATATCTCATACCAGTACAAACACAGAAATAATGCACTATTGTACTGTAGTACTATTGTAGTAAAATGTAGAATTAGATATTCTCTTGAATGTGGCTGGATAGTGATGTAAGAATATAAAACCAAATGAAATGCATATATTTCCTCTGTTCATTGTTTGTTTACCCACTTCCATTTTAGATTTGCTCCTTTTACTCATGAACCCATGTTTCATAGGCATCTGCATGCCCATGAATGAATGAACTCAGAAGATTTTCAACCAAACACACACTGAAAAGTAATAGTGGCTTGTTTCAGCAGTGGTTTCAAGGTGTGTGTGGTTTAACTAGTGTAGATTTAATTAATTTGTTAATCAAAGATTATTAGTGGGCTCACCACTATTATTCAACATAGTTTTGGAAGTTTTACCCACAGCAATCAGAGAAGAAAAGGAAATAAAAGGAATATAAATTGGAAAAGAAGAAGTAAAGCTGTCACTGTTTGCAGATGACATGATGCTATACATAGAAAATCCTAAAGATGCTACCAGAAAACGGATAGAGCTAATCAATGAATTTGATAATGTAGCAGGATACAAAATTAATGCATAGAAATCTCTGGCATTCCTATACACTAAATTAACAGGAATAAATCTAGGAATAAACCTACCTAAGGAGACAAAAGACCTGTATGCAGAAAATTATAAGACACTGATGAAAGAAATTAAAGATGATACAAATAGATGGAGAGATATACCATGTTCTTGGATTGGAAGAATCAACATTGTGAAAATGACTCTACTACCCAAAGCGATCTATAGATTCAATGCAATCCCTATCAAACTACCACTGGCATTTTTCACAGAACTAGAACAAAAAATTTCACCATTTGTTTGAAAACACAAAAGACCCAGAATAGCCAAAGCAATCTTGAGAAAGAAAAACAGAGGTGGCAGAATCAGGCTCCCTGACTTCAGACTATACTACAAAGCTACAGTAACCAAGACAGTATGGTACTGGCAGAAAAACAGAAATATAGATCAATGGAACAGGATAGAAAGCCCAGATTTAAACCCACGCATATACAGTCACGTTATCTTTGATAAAGGAGGCAAGAATATACAGTGGAGAAAACACAGTCTCTTCAATAAGTGGTGCTTAGAAAACTGGACAGCTACATATAAAAGAATGAAATTAGAACACTCCCTAACACCATACACAAAAATAAACTCAAAATGGATTAAAGACCTAAATGTAAGGCCAGCCACCATCAAACTCTTAGAGGAAAACATAGGCAGAACATTCTATGATATAAATCACAGCAAGATCCTTTTTGACCCAGCTCCTAGACAAATGGAAATAAAAACAAAAATAAACAAATGGGACCTAGTGAAACTTAAAAGCTTTTGCACAGCAAATGAAACCATAAACAAGATGAAAAGACAACCCTCAGAATGGGAGAAAATATTTACAAATGAAGCAACTGACAAAGGATTAATCTCCAAAACATACAAGAAGCTCATGCAGCTCAATATCAAAAAAAACAACCCAATCCAAAAATGGGCAGAAGACCTAAACAGACATTTCTCCAGAAAAGATATACAGATTGTCAACAAACACATGAAAGAATGCTCAACATCATTAATCATTAGAGAAATGCAAATCAAAACTACAATGAGATATCATATCACATCGGTCAGAATGTCCAACATCAAAAAATCTACAAACAATAAATGCTGGAGAGGGTGTGGAGAAAAGGGAACCCTCTTGCACTGTTGGTGGGAATATAAATTGATACAGCTACTATGGAGAACAGTATGGACCATCCTTAAAAAACTAAAAATAGAACTACCATATGACCCAGCAATCCCACTACTGGACATATACCCTGAGAAAACCATAATTCAAAAAAAGTCATGTACCAATATATTCATTGCAGCTCTATTTACAATAGCCAGGGCATGGAATCAACCTAAGTGTCCATCAACAGATGAATGGATAAAGAAGATGTGGCACATATATACAATGGAATATTACTCAGCCATAAAAAAAAACAAATAAGTTAGGTGTAGTGAGGTGGATGCACCTAGAGTCTGTCATACAGAGTGAAGTAAGGCAGAAAGAGAAAAAAAAAATACCATATGCTAGCACATATATATGGAATCTAAAAAAAAAAAATGAAATGGTCATGAAAACCTAGGGGCAAGATGAGAATAAGGATACAGACCTACTAGAGAATGGACTTGAGAATACGGGTGTGGGGGGAAGGATAAGCTGGGACAAGGTGAGAGAGTGGCATAGACATATATACACTACCAAATGTAAAATAGACAGCTAGTGGGAAGCAGCTGCATAGCAGAGGGAGAGCAGCTCTGTTCTTTGTGAGCACCTAGAGGGGTGGGAAAGGGAGGGTGGGAGGGAGGGACACATGAGAGGGAAGAGGTATGGGGACATAGGTATATGTATAACTGATTCACTTTGTTATAAAGCAGAAACTAACACACCATTGTAAAGCAATTATACTACAATAAAGATGTTTAAAAAAAACAAACAAATATACTTAATTTAAAGTGCTGTTTAAAAAAAAAATTATTAGTGGGATGTACACAAGGAAATTCTAAATACAGACATCTGTCAAACAATTAAAAGTGATTTGGGTTGGAATGTGTCAATTAAGTTTTCCAAGATGTGTGACTGTCTAGATTGGCATAACAAGCAGCCATCAATCCATACTGCCACTGAAATATAATCTTCTACATTTAACCAATTTTATAATGAAATTCTTTTATTTTCCCCAATTTGAAGCTAATTAAAAAGGAAAGTTTAAAAAATAAACATTAGGAGTTCATTGAAGTTACCTTATTTCTGTGCTTTCCAAATGCAATAAAATTATAATTTCAACACTGGGCTTAATAATTTTTTTCTCTTCAAAATATTTTTATTCCATTATATTAACATCATCTTTTATGATCATTGTTCTAAAATTTATTTAAATATTTAACAGAAAAATAACCAATGATAATTCTTGTTTATTCATAATACATTTTACCTGCTCAATTCAGTTAATTTTTTCAGAAGAAAAGTTTGAATCATTATTTATCTAGTTTTCAAAAATATTTCTTTGCAATTTTTATGGAAAACATAAACTATTAATTTCTGTTTGGGGAAAGAAAGTGATATATAATCCAGCTGGCCATCCATAGCTGCAGAATCCCAGAAGCAGAACCTGTGGATAGTATGTCATTTTATATGAGGCACTTGAGCATCCACAGATTTTGGTATCCATGGAGTCCTGGAACTAATCCCCTGTGGACACTGAAGGATGACTGCATATAATTATATGATACATATTATACAGTATCACATTATACTGTGATATATTATGCTTTATTATAAGTTACAGATTACATGTCATATACCATATATAAATTAGATATGTGTGTATATATAATATATATTGTTACAATTTTAGGAATGTGTACAATTATCAGGTAACCTTTGGTTTCATGCATATACCCATCTCTCTCTCTCTCATTAAAACACACCAATTACAATGTAATATATTCCTCCATATTTATACTTATATCATATACACATTATAGGAGAAGGCCTGGAATAGTTATAAATTATAACTACGTATGTGAGTGAAAGAAAGAGAGAGAGAGAGAGAGAGAGAGAGAAGACACATTGTGATGCTTAATTTTATATGCTGTAGGCTAGGCTATGATACCCAGTTTTTTTGCTCAAACACTAGGTTATATGTTGCTGTGAAGGTAAATAGGTATGATCAATATTTACAATCAGTTAACTTTAAGTAAACCAGATTATCCTCCATAAAGTGGGTGTACCTCATTCAATCAGTTGAAAACCTTAAGAGCAAAAAGTGAGCTTTTCTGAAGAAGAAGGAATTGTGACTTAAGTTTGAAACATAAAAGTCATGCTTGAGTTTCCAGCCTGATGGCCTGCCCTGTAGATTTCAGATTCAAGACTGCAACATCAATTGTTACATGAATTTCTGTCCTGTTGGCCAGCCTTACAAGTCTCAAATTTACCAACCCCCACAATTATATCAGCCAATTCCTAAAAATAAAAATTAATCCTCCTTCTATCTCTATTTCCAGGTGTCCCTAGGTATTCATGGGGGATTTTTTCCAAAACCCTGATGATACCAAAATCTGCAGAAGCTCAAATCCCTTATATAAAATGGCATAGAATCAGCTCTCTATATCTGCAGGTTCCATTGTCTAGGGATACAGAGGGCTAAATATGTATATATACGAATCCTATCGTTCTGCTACCCTAGGGCATCTTCACTGATACAGACATATAACTTTAAGCATAGAAACCCACACTTATTGTAAGGTTATAAGTTTTTAAGACTAGGCAACATTGAGATCCTGTTTGAGGTGTGGGTTTACTAATTTAACGTGAATTCAATGTATAGAGTATGAAGTTGTCTCCATCAATGATGCTCAGTGCAGACACAGAGAAAACATTCATAGTTCTATTTCTGTCAGTTGATTTTTTAAATAATGAAATCCAGAAATCTGAACTATTTTTTCAAGTGTCTAGGTTATTTTCCTTTGAGATTTTTTGAACTTTGGAGAAACTGAAGAGTAATAACATAGAAAAGTAAATTCACTCTGTCAGTTGATTATTACAGAGCAATGTGGCAAAAATGTTTTGAAACAATTTACAAAGACGTATCTAAAAAGGGTAGATCAGAAACATTTTCTTGCAACATCAAGAAAGTCAGAGTTGTAGAAATAGTGAAAATAAAATAGAATTAATTGGTTTGATGTCACAACGAATTTGAGAAATTATTTCAGTTGTGTGTCCAGAAATTACTTGAGAAGTTGAGATTTGGGGAATTAGTTTTTGGTGCTGAGAATTTGATTATATGACTTTGGGAACAAGTGTCAACAGTAAAGAGGATAAAAATACTCCCAGAAGTTCAGAGATCAAGCAATCATGACACCAAAGGTTGGAAAAGGTATACATATGGGTAATTTGTATAGCTGCATCTATCACTTTTGTATATGATGGTTTCTGGATTTCCTTTCTTACTTAGGAAGACCTCCACACAGTAAGTCTTAAACTATTATCTCATGCCCTCTGTATTTTCACTTAACTTTTGTTATTTTCAGATATTTAGAATGGCTAAAGTTTATTTTTATATATGGTGTGAGGTAGAGATCTAACACAAATTATTTTTTCCTAATAGATTTCAGAACTCTTTAAAAATTGTAGTTCTTTAGATGGTAACTAATTACTATTTGCCAAATTATTTTAAGATATATGTGCATTTATTCTTTACAAAGAATAATTTTTATTTAGGAAGAAAGGCAAATTATTCAGGAATATGTCATGAACTCTTCTTTCAGCATAATAACTTATCTCATGAGAAATTTGCGTACTTATGTTATTTCCTCAAATTTGGTTGAGACTTTTTACCCGGTCACTTGCAATTGAGAATAGTTGAGACATAATTCTGATGGCAGATAGACATCCAAACATCTTGTCCTCAAAGTTGACAATAAAATATTGTTTGTAAAAGATTACTTAAATTATAATTTAAATGGTTTGAGCAACTTACAAGAATATTATAATTCTGCTTTTGGAAAAGATGGATTATCTTGCAGCAGACCAACTGTCCTAAAGGGAATAAGAGAAACCCATTGATAAGAAAAAGTAATAAATAAACAAATTAATTATACTTGAAGGCATCAGAGATCTTCTAAGGTAACAAGGCCTTGAGAGAACACAATTCTAAGAAAAAGGGAGTTGTGGTAAAATATGGTATGACATACTGCAGCAGTCCCTCAGGACATTTTCCAATTCTAAGAACAGAGCAAGAGGCTAATGATCTCAGCAAAGTCCTGCAGGAATGGTCTGATACTAAGAATCAGAGGAAAAAAGTCACGTAGCAATTTTTAAGACACAAAAGATAGCAAACAGGTACTTGAGGGACCTGAATCACAGTGCAGTTTGGGTACACATCAGAGTTGCATAACACCCCAGGCTCAGATGGAACTACTAAAAGGCTATGCTTGAGGATCAGACATGACCCAGAGAGAGTAGAGATTAATCCAAAGTGTAATACAACTTTTAGTCATTTTTGTCGGGATTGAATTAAGGTGATTAGTCACTCTATCTTCCTAGCAAAGGGAAAAGTTAATTCTCTAGGTCAAAAGAAATAATCACACTGCATAAGAGAGCATCAACTGACCTAAAGCCAAAAGAAAAGAAACAGAACTATCCTGATGATCTAGACTTCAGAATTTTTAGACACATCTTTAAAGTGGTTAAGGTTAACCTGTTTACAAAAATAGAGAATAATACATTAAAATAGAAGTTGAAGGTAAATAGCATCAGATAATTGAAATATGTCACACACACACACACACACAAATCCAAATGCACATTGTAGAATCAGAAAATACAATAACCAAAAGAAAGTACTCAACAGATAGATTTAAAAGCAAGTTCATTATAGCAGAACAGAATATAAATAAACTGAAAGACAGGTCAGAAAAATATCTGGATTGAAGCACAGATAAGAAAAGGATGCAAATAGGAAGAAAAAGAGTGTGAGATTGAGCTATAAGGGACACAGTGAAAAACTCTTTCATATTCTTAAATGAAGTCCCAGAAGAGGGGTGGAAAGAGGGAGAGAGAGAGAGAGTGAATAGGACTAAAGCAGTATTTAAGAATGTAGTAGCTGACAGCATCCCAAAATTCACAAATGGATTCAAGAAGCTGTGCAAATATCAATCAGAATAAATACAAAGAAAACCAGAGGCAAAGAGAAATATCTTCCAAGAAAAGGAGAAATACCATGCTATCTTTAAGGAAACAAAAATAAAAATTCAAAACTAAATTTCAGAAATGTTGAAAATCAGAAGTTTATGGATGGCATCTTTAAGGTAAATTGTATAAAGAACTCTATACCCGCCCCCCAAAACGAGGTCAAAATAAATACATGTTCTGCCAAATAAAAGCTGTAAGCCTTCAACATTAGCAGAACTGAACTAAGAGAAAGTCCAAAAAGAGTCATTCAGGAAGAAAGAAAATAATACCAGACCAAAATACTGCAGGAAGGAAGGAATTAAAGAGCAACATAAAGGGTAAATATGAGTATAAATATTGATTGTTAAAAACCTATTAATAAAATTAGTATGTTGAATTTAACATAAATATAGAATTAAAGAATGTTGTAATATTGGAGAGATAGGAAAAGTGATAATATTAATTTTTAACTAAGGGTGCCTTCTCTTTATGATACATAAACAGATAATAGTAAAAAAAAATAGAAATTTGTCAATATAAAAAAGGAAAAAAATTGAATAACAACAAGGACATCAACTTTATATGATCTTCAGCCATTACTAATTTTGAAATGATTGAAGAATATACATGGCTTCTTTAAGCCTAATAATTCATATCTGTAGCAACCTCTGTAGGGATTTGAATTTTTATTCTAGTCTAATAAAACTTTTCTATAAATATGTATTTATTAGACATCTTTGAACATTTAAATTTGACAAGCACTTACATTTTCTCATATATAACATCAATTAAGGATTTTTTCCTCCTGAAGTCTATTTTAACCAAGAGAATTATTTTTTGATCCAATAGGTTCACTTTTTACATCTTTTAAGCCACATTTTTATCTTTATTAGAATGAATAGCTAAAAATGATCCTATTATCACAAGTTTTCAGAAAATCTAACAGTTGATAACTAGAGGGATATTATATTAATTTTGTTGCCATCGGCTTTTGATATAACTATTTCTTTAGTACTTTACCTCTTATTAAAGTAAGGAAAAGCAAAGCTGGGTAATGGGGCTTTCATTAATTTTGTCTCTGAAGCCAATGGTAAAGACACGTGTGGTAATTTTTCCAGCCTTTAAAAACTCACAGACTCAACTCGATATTTTCCCCAAAATCATATCTTTGATATTGAACAATACCAATTTTACTGTAGTATACTGTACTATTTTATCAGATTGATTCTCCAGAGAAACAAATTTAGTATTATTCAGAAACTTCTTAATAGTTCCAATTAAGTAAGGTTGCTTTAAAACAAGCTTGTTATTATGTGAAACACTGTACACCAGTGTTTGGGGTAAAGAAAGACTATTAATAAGTGTAGGATTATTAATGAGTATTTACTATTTAAATGAATTTGGGTAATAAATTTCACACATTTTTTTACCCATAGCCCAAATCAGAATATAGCCAGGTATGTAAACATACACATATATTCCTGAATTTATTAATCTAGCAAATGAAAAGCAGCAAGTAAAAGATAATATTTCTAGAACAGCCACAAAAAAATTGATGCTATTCAAAATATATTCCATTGTGTGATTATTTACACACAAAATTTGGGCCATTGGGGTCAGTTTGTTGATATTGTTGTTTTCAAAATATTAGCCCAGAATTGTATGGTCTGCTTATAAGAAGGATATATTTGAGCATAATAGACAAATGCTTCTACTGCAAAAACTAGGAAGAGGTAGGTATAATTACATGTGTATAAAATTATATGAAAATATATTAATGATTAAAATTATAAGTGGTAATTTACACAGAAATGTATATATATTTAATAAGTGTGTGTATATTTTTATTTATGTTTATACACTCCAGAGATCTGTGGAAGCAAAGAGAGTAAGTAGATTATTTGATATTAATTAATATTAATCAAGAACGGCACATCTGAGAAACTGAAGATTAGAATCTGTTAGATTCTAATTTAAAAATCTGAGGGTACAGCACGAGAAACAAAAATGAGCCAGATGTGCAATGGGTATGATTAGAACATCAACCAAGCCCTGCCTAATGAATTCATGATTGGATTGAAGTGATGAGCCTCCCAGCAAAATTCAATCAAGATAAAATATAACCAAATATAGATTATATTTAATTAAATTACTGTCAGGTCATAATTAAATATAGGTGTATAAAGTTAAATAGTGGAAAATTATATTCAAAGAGAAGATCTTGAAATTGAAAGCATCTAGAAAGAATAAAATATCATTATTACTTTAAGAGTAAAATTAAAACTGACAGTTAACTTTAAAAAGAAATTATAGAAGCCAGAAGAAACATTTTAAAAAATCTTTATGAGTAAAGAAAAATTTTTCAACATAAAATCCTTCAACATTTTTGAAAAAATGGGCTCCAAAACTATGTGTGTTTGTGTCAGCACAAACACACACAAAAAATTGATAGAATTTGTCAGTAAACCTGTACTAAAAGAAATACTAAAGAGAGTTCCTGACAATGAAGAGAAAATGATTCCAGGGCTTCTCTGGTGGTGCAGTGGTTGAGAATCCACCTGCCAATGCAGGGGACACAGGTTTGTGCCCTGGCCCAGTTCCACTGGGCAACTAAGCCCATGCACCACAACTACTGAGCCTACACTCTAGAGCTCATGTGTCACAACTACTGAAGCCCACATGCCTAGACCCTGTGATCTGCAACAGGGGAAGCCACTGTAATGAGAAGCCTGTGCACCGCAACAAAGAGTAGTCCCCAACTCGCCGCAACTAGAGAAAAACCTGTGAGCAGGAATGAAGACCCAATGCAAACAAAAATAAAATAAATACACTTATTTTTTAAAAAAGAGAGAATTATTTCAGATAGACTTCAAAAGAAATGATGACATTGAAAAATATATATTTGTGGATAATTATCAAAACAGATCACTGTTTAAAACTATAATATTAATAGGGACTTTCCTGGTGGCACAGTGATTAAGAAGCTGCCTGCTAATGCAGGGGACATGGGTTTGAGCCCGGGTCTGGGAAGATCCCACATGCCGTGGAGCAACTAAGCCCGTGTGCCACAACTACTGAGCCTGTGCTCTAGAGCCCGTGAGCCACAACTACTGAGCCCATGTGCCACAACTACTGAAGCCTGTGTGTCTACAGCCCATGCTCTGCAACAAAGAGAAACCACCGTAATGAGAAGCCTGTGCACCACAACAAATAGTAGCCCCCACTCACTGCAACTAGAGAAAGTCTGCACCCAGTAACGAAGACCCAACACAGCCAAAAATAAATAAGTAAATAAATGTATCAAAGAAACTATAATATTAATAACAATAGTCTAATGTATACCTTTAACTATATGTGAAATTAAAATACCTATTAATTATAGCCCAAAATCAAGGGTGAAAACAAAGCTAACATTTTCATATCTTTCCATTTTTCACAAAATGTTTAGAATAAAAATCTGAAGCAGCCACTAAGAAGTCTACTGTCAATTATAGAGTATACTAGAAAAGTATAAATTCGTGTATAACTAACAAAATAATAGGAAAAATTAAATTATTTAAAAGAAAATCTTGATTAATCCAAAATAAATAAAAAGCAAAATAGAAACAACAAAGACAAGCAGCAACAAGTAGAAACCAAAAGAAAGCTAATAGATTTAAACTAAATACAGCAATGATTACACAATACGTAAACAGAGCAAATATTCCAAGTATTATAGAAAAGTAACTTTTAGTAGGAAAGTAAAACAAAGTCTATGTTTCTTAACAGCAGATGACATAAGTTAGAGTATGGAAAACTATGCAGCATGCAAAAATAGATCAGGGGGCTTCCCTGGTGGTGCAGTGATTGAGAGTCTGCCTGCTGATGCAGAGGACACGGGTTCATGCCCCGCTCCGGGAAGATCCCACATGCCGCGGAGCGACTGGGCCCGTAAGCCATGGCCTCTGAGCCTGCGCATCCGGAGCCTGTGCTCCGCAACGGGAGAGGCCACAACAGTGAGGGGCCCTAGTACCGCAAAAAAAAAAAAAAAAAAAAAAGGATCAGGAAAAAGCTGACGTACCTATCTCATTAGATGAAGAATGACGAGTCATACCATTGTAAAGAAGGCATTTCACATTATAGTCTTAAATCATGAGTCAGATAAAATAATTATAAATTGATATATTCCCAGTAACAATTTTATAAAGGAAAATTGACAGAACTAAAAAAAAAGAAGAGTTAGAAAATATGTATTCCATAGGAAGTCAAACAGGTTTCTGTCCAACGCTCAAATCAGCATGATTGAACATGGTAGAAACTTCCAATATTATTGGAGCATGGGGGGGCCGTAAGAAACAAAGGGATTGAGCAGTGTCTCTTAGAGACTTCAACAAAGACTTCTGTTGTTCAGAGCCTCCTTAAATTCATTTCTTCTGGTAACCTTGTGACTAGAAACTAATAGAATCCCAGATGTGATATGGGATTTCTCCAGAAACCAAACATCTCAAACAATACCTTTGGAGCTGTCAAAGACAATGTATTTTTTGTTGTTGAAATAATGTTTCTGTTAACTCCAATTGAAGTCATATAAGAAGTTTACCATTTTTGCTGGGACCTGTACTTTGGTCAGGCTAATCAGCATGAGCATTCAACAGACCCTATGAAGTTTCTTCACAATCCTCAGTCCACTTTATCCATACTTACGCAAATGACCTCAGATCCCCTACTGTGAATTTCACCAAGAGATCTTTGGTCCTGTCACTTGGAATCATAATCCGCTCTCTTACCTAACACTCATTTTAATAATCACGGGTTCTGAAGGGCCTGAAGTTTCTTCTTTTATAACATCATCAAAATTCAAAGTCAGGCTAAATTAATACATTAAAATCCTTTAATGTTTTGAGTTGTTGTTGGGACAGCTAGATTACTAATGTCTTATAACAATCTATTAAAATTTTCGTAACTTCAACAATGTTTAGATGGCTAATTAGCAATAAAATGAAAAAAAGAGAAGATAAATGAGTAATATTAAACACTTTCTCATCATTCAACCCCATTGGTTGGAGTTGTACAAGGAGACTGGCAAAAAGATCCTCACATTATTCTCCCTACTGCATGTCCCCGCTCCCAACAACAGAGTCTCATAAGGAGTTGAGAATCTCTTTTATCAAAGCATCAAGTATTACTTGGGTCAAAGGCATAGAATTATGGGAAACTTTACTAGCATCGTATAAAAGTCCAATGTTGATTGCATTCTCAATATTTTACCAGCCTTAGAAAAAGAATCTATAAGTATCAAAAGGGAGAATAGGACAATTAACTTGTCAAGGCCTATGTTTGAAATCTATCTTTGTTCCACTCAGTTGGGAGTTTGTCCACTTATCCATATTTCTGAAAAAGCTGCATCTAACTGTGGACCCTGAGAAAGACTGAACAAGCCCTTCCAACTGACAGTATCTCAATCAAAAGAAGTTGCTTCTTTTTTTTTTTTTTTTTTTTTTTTTCTTGCGGTACGAGGGCCTCTCACTGCTGTGGCCTCTCCCGTTGTGGAGCGCAGGCTCCGGACACGCAGGCCCAGCAGCCACGGTTCACAGGCCTAGCCGCTCCGCGGCATGTGGGATCTTCGCGGACCGGGGCACGAACCCATGTCCCCTGCATCGGCAGGCGGACTCTCAACCACTGCGCCACCAGGGAAGCCCAAGAAGTTGCTTCTTTATCACTAATTTATAAAATATATTTCAAAAGAGGCTCAGTAAAATATCTCAGCAGGAGTTTGCCCAGGGAGACCACAAAGTAATTTAACTATTGACTGAATATTCCTATATTCCTATAATTCCTATATTCCTGATTCTGTGCACATGTACACCATACTATATTTGTATTGATTATCAGTCAGACAGATTGCATTCTGGTCAAAAGAGGTATCTGCCCCTTTAAGGTCACATCTCTCCCCTTTTTAGACTGAACCATCAGCCATAACAAGGTGGCTCTGGAAACCTGGAGCTATTTTTCTTTTACTTTCCATTTCACCAAAACAGACAGAAGCAGCTAGCATACAGTATTATTTGCTCACCTTCTATGTGCCTGATTTTTTTTTCTAATACATTAGCCAGCCATGAATTTGCCAACTGCAAGTACGACTAATATGCTTCCATCAGTAATCACAGTTGTTGAGCAGCCTCAAATCGAGGGCAACCAGGAAGCCATTCTGCCAACAAAGTTTCTCAACCACCTCTTTCCTCTTTTTCTTTCTCACAAACAAATCCCTCCCCATCATCTTAATTAGAGTTAAGGGTTATTTCAGTTTATCCCTCTCACAGCGTGAACTGCAACCCATCCTTTGGGATTGGATAATTCAAAGGACTTATGCACTCCTCACAATATACTTGCATAAAGTTTTAATAAAGGCCAAGGATATACTATAGTGGGTAAAAAGAAAGTGTAGACAATCATAGAACACTCCAAAAATTCACGGGGGCCGCTCCCCAGGGTTCTTTATTAGTCACATAGGCTCACCTTATTTTTGGATTATGAACCACAAAGTAATGAGCAATGCATCCCAGTTTCACAAACACCAAGACACAGTTTCACAGAAGGGCCTTCATATCTCAATGATCATGTAGTGAAAACCAGTCCATCACTAAACAATGTTGACAAGATAGTACAAAGTGCCTCTAGGAGAGTTTTGACTTTAAAGGTTGTATTAAAAACACTAGCTAGGGCTTCCCTGGTGGCGCAGTGGTTGAGAGTCCGCCTGCCGATGCAGGGGACACGGGTTCGTGCCCCGGTCCGGGAAGATCCCACATACCGTGGAGTGGCTGGGCCCGTGAGCCGTGGCCTCTGAGCCTGCGCGTCCGGAGCCTGTGCTCCGCAACGGGAGAGGCCACAACAGTGAGAGGCCTGAGTACCGCAAAAAAAAAAAAAAAAAAAAAAAACAAAAAACTAGCTAGCCGTATTCTAATTTTGGCTAAGGGTCAGTTCCAGATTCCAGGCATTCTTGGGGATTAAGCATAGAGCTGCCTCAATCTAGACAATTCCTTGCTTACATGTGTGTTAATTGCACGCCAACTTTATGAGAATATACCACTTTGTTCTCCACATTGGCCGTATACTTTTACATTCTCATAAACGATATAGAATATTCGTTTCCTTCACATCTTCACCCATACTTTGTAATATAATTTTTTCTTTTAAAAAAAAGTTAGGCACTGTAATAGTTGTGTAGTGGTATTTCACAGTGGCATAAATTTACATTTCCCAATGATGAATGATGATGATGAGTCTTCTTACGTGCGTGTTTGCAATCCAAACATTTTCTTTGCTGAAAAGTCTATTCAAGTTATTTGCCCAAATATTTTTTTATTAGGTTGTTTTCCTAATATTGGGTTTCAAGAGGTATTTTTCTTTTTATTTTTAAAAGAATGTATTCCTGATATGAGTCATTGATAAGATATATGTTGACAAATATTTTCTTCCAGTTGTGACCTTATAAACAATTTCTTAATAAAGTCTTTCAAAGAGCAGGAGTGTTTTGTTTTGGCAAAGTCCAATTTATTAATTATCTTCTTTTATGGCTTATTTTATGGTGTCACTTCCTATCAAAGAAGTATGTGGTAACTCAAATCACAAAGATTTTCTCATATTTTCTTCTAGAAATTTGGTTTTTTTGTTTGTTTTTTTTTCTTGTTTTTTTTTTTGCGATATGCGGGCCTCTCACTGCTGTGGCCTCTCCCGCTGCAGAGCACAGGCTCCGGCCGCGCAGGCTCAGCGGCCATGGCCCAAGGGTCCAGCCACTCCGCGGCATGTGGGATCCTCCCGGACCGGGGCACGAACCCGCGTCCCCCGCATCAGCAGGCAGACTCCCAACCACTGTGCCCCAAGGGAAGCCCTAGAATTGTTTTTTTTTTTTACCTTTAGTTTTACATTAAAGTCTACGAGCAATTTTTAATCAGCTTATTTGAGAAATAATTTACCTATGATCCATTTGAATTAACGTATGTTTATGGTGCAAAGAATGATTCAATGTATGCATATGTAGTGCAAATTATGGTTATAATTATGGGACATTTTTTGCACATGGTTGCCAATTTTTTAAGTACTGTTTGTTGAAGACTGTCCATTTTCCATTGACATACATTACACCTTTGTTGGAAATCAATTGACCACATACATGTGGATATATTTTTGGATTATCTATCTCAGGTTTTACTAAACTATGACCCATGGGCCAGTTATGGCCTGCCACTGGTTTTTGCCAGTAAAGTTGAATAGAACAAAGCCACTCTCATTTGTTTACATAACAACTATGATTGTTTTCATGCTACTATGTCAGAGTTGAATTGTGAAAGAGACTTTGGCCTGCAAAATCTAAAATATTTTTTATCTGACCCTTTACAGGAAAAGTTTGTCAGCCCTCTTCTAGGACCTTTTTAAAAGCTTTTCAAACTGCCTTGATAGTGACTTTTTAGTGAATATAAATAGTAATATTTTCAGTAATAATTTGAGTCCTCCAACTTTATTCTTCTTTCACGAAATTATTTCACATATTCTTGTCCTTCCTATTTGCATTTTTAAATCAGCCTGTTGATTTCTACAACAAAAATCCTGCTGTGACTTTGACTGTGTTTGCAATGAATTTGTAGATCAATTTAGAGCAATTTGACATGTTGACAATATTATGTCTTCTGATCCATGAATACAGTATATAGCTTCACTTTTTTAGGTATTTAATAACAATATACAATATTTTGTATTTAGAGAAGATATACCTTGCAAGTGTTTTGTTAGATTTATGCATAAGTATTCTATGTTTATGGGTATTATTATAATGAATAATATTTTATAGATCAATTTCCTATAGTTCCTTGAGAGTATATAAAAATGAATATTAATCTAGTATTCTCTAGCCTTGCTAACTCAGTCTCATTAACTTTGTTTTTTTGGGTTTTTTTTTTGTTTTTTTTTTTTTGCGGTAGGCAGTCCTCTCACCGTTCTGGCCTCTCCCGCCGCAGAGCAGAGGCTCTGGAAGTGCAGGCTCAGTGGCCATGGCTCATGGCCCCAGCCTCTCCACGGCATGTGGGATCCTCCCGGGCCGGGGAATGAACCCGTGTCCCCTGCATCGGCAGGCGGACTCTCAACCACTGCACCACTAGGGAAACCCAGTCTCATTAACTTTTGTGTAGATTCTCTATTCTTACATGTAGAAAATCATCTTCTGTGGATATAGACATTTTTATTTCTTTCTTTCAAATCTTTATGCTCCTGTGTTTTCTTGCCTGACTTCACTGGCTAGGAACTCCACTACCCTATTAAGTAGAGTGAAAGAAGATATCTTTGCTTTGTTCCTGATATACTGAATATATTTTTAGACTTTCATCATTTAAATATAATATTAGCTGGAATTGTTTTTGTAAATAGCTTTTATCAAGTTAATTCCCTTTAATTCTTAATTTGTTAAGAGTCTGTTATCATAACTCAATGTTGAATATGTCAAAAAATTGTCTGCATCTATTGATGCAACCATAGTTTTTTTTTTTGTTGTTGTTGTTGTTTTTCCTTTTCTTTAGCATGTTGGTGATTACATAAACATTACAATCAAATATTTAACTTATTCTGTATATCTGCTTATTCTACCTGCTTGGTCATGATATATTATATCATTAAATATTGCTGTATTGGATTTACTGTTTTTGATTGAATATTTTTGTGCCTATGTTCATGAGGGATATTGTTTTGTAATCAGGAGATTGGTTACCTTTGAATATTAATGAGTGGGATAAGGCACAAAGAAGCCCTCTGAGGTGCTGGTACTGTTTTATATCTTGATCTTGGTAGTAGATACATTGCTGTGTTTTATTCATGGAGCTCCAGTCTTACAGTCTTTGTACTTTGCTTATGTTATACACCAACATATATTGTGAAAAATATTGATCTAAGGCATCCATTTGGGGAATAACTTTTCATTTTCACCAGGATACTGCACAACCTCAAAAGCCACTATACCCAAGACAATGGCCTTTCTGCCCTTTCAGATTCAAAGCTACTAGGCCTAGGACTTTACTTCCATTAAAGTTTCTTTAACTTAGACACACGTCCCAATATTCTACATATCTAGAAATCCTCTTCTTAACAGGCTGTCTAGCTTTTATGGAATCATAGTGGATTTTCTTCTTTCCATAGTAGACAGAAGCCAGGCCTTGTGACTATGGCTTTTGTTGATAGATCTATACAAACACTAAGATAATCAGCCAGAAGGATACTGTCTCTCTCTCTCTTTTAAGTACAGACAATTCCTGTAAGTTATGTGTCCCTTCCTAGAGCTCACTTAATTAGTCCAGACCGACACTGACTCGTTTCAGAGGAATAAAAGTTGTTCAACCAGCAGATACAAGATCTATCTGCAGTGTAGAATCCCGAGAGGCAACAGAAGAGTCCTTATCATTCTAAGTGTCTCCTCATCTACCAGGAAAAATGTTGTTATTCCCATTTAATTTATCACTATTATCTTTTTAAAAACTTAAGCTTAGACGAAGAAATTATGTCTAACATTTCAGTTATCCTTGATCATTGATAGAGTCATAAGCCTTTTAATTGTATATATTTTCATACAGTTAAATGTCCTTAGTGTTTAATCACTTCTGTTCTGATCCAACATCTCAATGACAGGCTTCCATCCAACTTTTTCTATTATGTATGCAAGAATGCCTGTTTCATGACTAAGAATTTTATTTACAGATGCACTAAAAATTTCCTTCAACATTTGCCAAGAAGCAGACCCATGCTGAGAACGCTGCCCCTCTCAAGGGAAAGTTGTTTATTCTTTTAGATTTGGAGGAAAGGAATCTGTGGTCTCTTGCATCCTCATTGGTGATGGTCTCTCCATCATATTATGTGTCTTAACCCCTCCTAATCACCATTTTTTATCCATTATACAATTAGCTTTCACTCATTGTTCACAATATTTTTGTTTCAAGATGAAATTAGTAATCACGTGAATCAATTCTACCTGTCATTTCCTTGACCTTCTCAATCCCGGACACTTTAGCTCAACTACACATTATCTTCCCAAATTCCCTATCGCATGCTGACATTTTTTATTATCCAAAATCATTGTACTTCTGAAATTATGAAACAATAAACTCTAGAATTATAAATATCTTTCCTTGTATCCCTAATGCTCATTTACTCTTATTTATCCCCTTCCTTTTTCTTAGGTGTGCTGGCTTGTCCAGTGTTGATGTGGTCAGCATGGAAATTACATTTCCCAGAATCTCCTTTTCTTTATGGTACTGGGTTAGAGTTGACATGAGGAGAAACTTGAGTGGGATTTAGAAGATAGATTTGAAGCTGTAGACCTTACTTGTAGAAGATCATTGCCATTAGACATGTTGATGGACTGATAGAGACCTTCATCTTATTTACCCTTTCACTACTTTAGCTGCTGGTCCTGATGATCAACAGCTGTGCCAGGCTCACCACCAAAGTGCAATAACTACACAGAGGCAAAGGTAAGATGACTAATGATGCTAGTTTTCCTGAGACTGAGTAGGTTCCTCAGAAATGAGACTTTAGTGCTAAAACCAGAACAGTCTCTGGAAAATTGGATGGCATGATCATCCCAGAAATGGTTTCTCATTGACTTTCTATAGCTTGCTTAAAAACTATGATCTTAGTGAATTAGGCTTATCTCTTCAGTTAATAAATAAAGATCATTATTCTTGGTTAATGATGCTAAATTTGGGATTTTCTCTGAGAGGTTCACGTAATGTTATAGAAAAGGTATTGGCACTAAATATAGATATTTTAAAACAATTCAGTTCATATAAATTTAGTTATGGGAATTATTATTGTAGAACATAATGAATATATCCCAAAATCTAGAATAATTAGAAAAAAATAATCATAATATAGAAAGTATAAAGAATGAGGTAATGTGGAAAAATAAAAAAATTGTGTACTAATCTTAAAAATTAACAAATGGATAAGTGTGTTTTGTAAGTATATTTTATAAAGGCAGAAAGGTAACTACTAAAGGAAATTGAATGAGGAAACACTGAGAAAGAAACCAAAGCAAAAATAAATGAGAAACAATAAAACCCATGCCATATATTAGAAAATATGAAATACAAAAACATTAAAAGCAAGAATTCACATAATAAAATAAAGAAGCAGAATTCAAACAAAAAAATTTCTATATAAATGTAGATGGAATAAACTTACCTATTGAATCAATAAAGAAGAACCATCTTTGCATTATATAATATAAGATAATGATTTGGAAGTTTGAAATTACAAGGATGGATGAAAAAATCAGGATAATACTAAAAAAAGAAGCTAAATTTTTTTCATATAAATATCAGACAAGTTTAAATTCATGGTAACAAGTGTTAAATGAAACACAGAAAGGTACAAAATGTATAATCCATAAGGATAATTTGATATCATGAATGCTTAAAAGCCAGATATCATAGTATGAAAATACATCATGAAAAATCTACATAAACTATACAAAGAAACAAAAGGAAATTCAGTATTAGTATATACTTTTGTTCATCATTGTCAAACATTGCTTTAGTAGAAAATAAGTTAATAAAACATAAAGAATGTGAATATAATAATTATTAGTATTGAACCAACAGGGAAATTTTAAACCCTATTTTATATTGGAATAATACTTTTTAGGGACAAAAGGAAGATTGATTTACCAAAGGTAACCACATGTTGCACACATTTCAAAAGTTAATTTACATACATTTCAAAAGGTAATTAATACAGAAAACATTTTATGGACATAATGAATAAAAATGAGAGAGAAGTATTAAAGTCAGTTATAAACAAACATCAAAATAATCTGGAAATTGAAAACAAGATTACCAGAAATTATTTTAAATAACTGTAAGGTGAAGGAGAAAACCAGAACTAATAATCCAGAATAGCTAGAAAATAATAATAATAAAATTCTATGAATAAATGTAAATTAAAACACTAGACACCACTATATACCAACCAGAATATCATATATTTGTATACACAGAATAATTCAAATATAGGAGATTCAGAGAAAATCTTATTTTTATTGTCTCTTTAAGATGTATAAGAAACTTTGCTTGAATCTATTTGTTTACTTTTCTTTAATTTATTCAACAAATATTTATTTACCAGATACCATTCTATGTATTGGGAATAAAGTGTTAAAAATACAGAGAGTATATATGGTGGGGGTGGTTGGAGAGGACTGATCTGCAAGTAGAAACAAATAAACAAGATAGTTCAGTAGTGATACATGCTAAAAGGAGGAAAGGGAGGAAAGGAGGAAAGAAGGAAAAAGGAGGGATGAAAATCCAGGTTGATGTGATTTAGAACAGTTGGCAAGAGAAGATTGAAAGTCTAGTTTTGATTTGGTGGTGATGGTAGGAACAAATTTCAAGTTTGGTCTTAACTGTCAGTAAGCAGTCAGCAATGAGAATTCCTAGGGCAAAGAATAACAGACAGAGGGAAAAGTACAAAGTGCAAAGAAATATAAATAAGATGAGCTTGAAGACTAGAAAATTAGGGTGTTTGGTGAACATAGAGTGGAGAGAGTCAGAACTTGCCCATACCATCTAGGAATTATCTGTGATAAAGCAAGGCTTAGGAACACAGAAATCCCTTTTATCCTTTATAAATTATCATATTTGATTTCCAAAATATCCCATTCCCAAACAAATTTCCAAAACATATTCTCACAGCAAAACATATTTTATAACTTCAACACTGCACAATCACATATTTTCCGTATTGGTTAAAAATATAATATGGCAAATTATTATGGTTTAGTATACATAAAAATATGATAAAAATACAATAAAGCCAGATATTAATAATAATGTAAAACCAATTATATTTATAAGCCAGTGTGTTCTACCTAATTTTTATAGTGTTCATTGAAATTTAATTTTTCAATGTTGAGGTTTCTTTAAGTGAAATCATAGAGTTACTGAAGTTACTCCACCAGAAATTATAAAACCTTTGCTGTATAACATGGCATTTTTTTTTAAATGTTAACTCAGCTTCCTCTAAGAAACTGAAACAACCGTACTGAGTCCCTCAGGAGGCTAATGTCTTTTCCATGTGCCATTTCATGCCCAAGGAAATAAAACAGGGAGCATGATCAAACAATAGCAGTTACTACCTTGATTGGGAAATTGCTTTAAGAAAGCCTTATGCCCTTGGTTTTATTTGATGGATTATCTATTCAGTATTTCAGGACTTTGTTCATCTATAATTGACCAAAAAAGTGATGAGCTACAGATGGTCCAGGTTTTTTGTGGCATTGAGGCAGAAAGCAATAGTTTGTTTGCTTTTAAACATGCAAGCAGTTAAGTTTCACAAGTTAAAGAGTAAAAATAACTTCTGTGCAGAGATAACACAGTTCATCTGTTAAATTTGGGGTAAAACCAAAACCAAAGAGCCTTTTGGTTGAACAAAGACATAATAAATAATGTTGCTGCCATATAACAGATGTAGGACAATGACAGTCTGGCTGATATGTGAACATAAAAACTTTTTATATGAGAAGCCACAGGGCACTACTGTTTCTCATTATTTATTTAAAATAAGTTAGAACCTAAAATCAAGTTAGTGATACTTAAAAATCAAAACCCTGCTTCTGTTCATTTATGGTTGGGGTTTTGTTTAATTTTAGGTTTAAGAAAAGTAGATTTTAGATATAAAAGTAAAACTTTGTCTTCCAAATAAAACGAAGTTAAAGTAAACTAACAATTACATTAGACATATGTGAAGAGCTGTGATATGACAAATATATATTTTTTTCTCCTCCAGGCCGTCAAATGCAAACATAGTGCTGTGGTAAATTTGTGTTCCTTTGTATTAACTATCATTCAAAATATTTTCCAATATGAGAGGACTAGTTAATGATGGAGATTTGGTCTTGTTGGGGCTCAGGGCAGGCCACCCCAAAATATGCTGAAGTGGCATATTGATTATTTTGAATTAAAGTTACTTAAGAAACAGCCCATTCAAGAGGGACATTTTGTCTGCCTGAGAACAAGAAATAATCTCTCATGTGAAAGGTGCCCTTCCTGCATCTGGATGTAGAAGGACACCCTTATCTCCAGAGATAGGGAATTCAGGGCCCAGAAGCCTGTATAAACCTTGTTACTTATTTACTAATTTACTATCCAAGTTCAAACTCTCTTTAGATTCTTCACTAATTAAGCACCCAAAGCCTAAATTTCTCTGTGCTGTCAATTACTCACAAATTTATTGTTTCTTTGTCTAAAAACTTTAAAATCTGCCTACTTTGGCCACTCTTTGGTCTCCATTTCTATGAGAACTTCGGGAGTATGAATTAAATCTGTTTTGTTCTTTTTTTCTTTTTTTCTCCTATTAGTCTATCCTGTGTCAATATAATTATTACACCAGTCAAAAGAACTCAAGAAAGGTAAGAGAGAAGTTTCCCTCTCCCCAACAGCGTATTTTATTTACCTCTATAATCTCTGTATTTAGATTAGTGTCTAAGCATTCAATAAATACATTTTGTTTAAAATAATATATGGAAAATATGTAACCATTCAAAAGTTGTTAATAGAAGTCTGTTTATGTTATAATGTAAAGGAGTTTGGGATACAAAAGTGTATATATATTATATCCCCTGATAAAAATATTATGCATAAAGAAAAGTAAGAAAGGAAACAACCTAAAGGTTAAAACTATTTTCTCTTTGAGGTGATTAAGAATAGTTTGTTTTTTCTTTTCCTTCTGCATTATTTCTTTAATTTTGCATTTCTATGAAAAGCATATGTTAAATTACATTCACATACTTTTCAACCCTTGGAGATATTTAGAGTCTATTCATGGAAACCAACAAGGGAAAAGTATTTTAGAGTTTACATAAAAATATACAACTTCCTAAGCAAAATGCTTTAATTTTATTGTGTAGCTTACATAAAATTCGCACCCTATGAGAAAATATATAAATGTATTAAAAATTGTCACAAGGTATATGATAGTAAGAAATAAGAAAATGCTAGCAAAATAGCTATCTTAATTTATTAAGCTAATCAAATATAATTATTCAGATTTAATTCATATGCTTTCATCAAATATTTGAAAATAATAAAGTTTTTGGTTACTTTTATTCTTAAATTATATTATCTTTATTTTATATTCTTATAGAACATTTATATATTTGACAAAAGGATTGAGAATTTTATTTTTTTATTGTTTTCTATTTTTTTTAACATCTTAATTAGAGTATAATTGCTTTACAATGCTGTGTTAGTTTCTGCTTTATAACAAAGGGAATCAGTTATACATATACATATGTCCCCATATCTCTTCCCTCTTGCATCTCCCTCCCTCCCACCCTCCCTATCCCACCCCTCTACGTGGTCACAGAGCACCGAGCTGATCTCCCTGTGCTATGCGGCTGCTTCCCACTAGTTATCTATTTTACGTGTGGTAGTGTATATATATGTCCATGCCACCCTTGGATTGAGAATTTTAGAACAGAAGAATTTCTTTTTTTTCACTACACTGTGTGTTATTACTCACACTCTTAGAAGAATGTGTCCTTTGGTTGCTTGTCTGAGATCAGTGATAATTTTGCTCATCTGTCCCACTCTCTTGCAACATTTCTCTTACTGACTCAAGCATGAAGTTCTGAACATGCTGGCTGTGCATAAAGGCCTAGACAGTGGCAATAACTTTAAAGGAACGTTCCCTTTCACCCTGTGAGGTGTTTATTCACTATTCATTTAAATAACAAACATTTATTAAGGCTCTATTATGCGTTGTGTACCCTGAAGATGTAAAAAGCTCTCACAGGAAATGAACCTGTATACTTGGCTTCTTAAGTACCTTGCTTTAATTATCTGAGCAGCTCCAGACAAATTCATAAATACAGTCTACAGACATCCTTATACTGGGATGACACACAGAGGCACCTATCCATTCATAATTCACACATGCAAATTTAAGGTCACTACTAGGAAATATACATCACCAACTTAAGTATATCCCGTGAGTGAGAAGTTTCTTAGGTATCATCCAGCCCATGTTGCAAGCAGCATCTGCAGTTTCTGGGCCCACTATCAGTTTACTTAGTGGTTTCAGGATATGACATTGCCCAGCCAATTCAGACAATACTCAGGCACTATTTGGTACCACAGCCAAGAACCACTGTTGAGACTAAATCTTTTGCCCCTCTCAAACCTGTTTTTATCAGTCAATGATGAAATGTGAACCCCAGCCCTTCCACTACACACACATACTTGACCTCACTATCACCTGCACATTGATATGTGCTTCCTTAGTCCTGACCCAACCTTCTCTTTCCTTCCTAAACTCAAATCCATTCATTTTGTCCTCAGGAACTATTATCACATAGTTAATCAAGTTTCCTGTATCCCCAAGCTCTTCTCAACAAGGTTCCCTTGCCTTTCTGTCTTAACTGAAATCTAGCTTACTCTTGATGCTAACCTCCTTTGAGGTCCCTCCCACATAACTTTTGTACTTACTTCAAACTTCCTTTACATATTTTAAATTGTTTTTAATTACTTTATATTGGAGTATAGCTGATTTACAACTTTGTGCTAGTTTCTGCAGTACAGCAAAGTGAATACTCTTTTTTAGAATCTTTTCCCATATAGGTCATTAGAGAGTATTGAGCAAAGTTCCCTGTGCTATACAGTAGGCTCTTATTAGTTAACTATTTTATATATAGTAGTGTGTATATGTCAATCCCAATCTCCCAATTTATCCCTCCCCATCCTTTCCCCCTTGGTAACCATAAGTTTGTTTTCTATATCTGTGACTCTATTTCTGTTTTGTAAAGAAGTTCATTTGTACCACATTTTAGATTCCACATGTAAGCAATATCATATGATATTTGTCTTTCTCTGCCTGAACTTACTTTATGCAGTATGACAATCCCTAGGTCCATCCATGTCGCTGTAAATGGCATTTTCCTTCTTTTTTATGGCCGAGTAATATTCCATTGTATATATGTACCACATCTTCTTTATCCATCCCTCTGTTGATGGACATTTAGGTTGCATCCTGGCTATTGTAAATAGTGTTGCAATGAATATTGGGGTACCTGTATTTTTTTGAATTATGGTTTTCTCTGGATATATGCCCAGGAGTGACTTCCTTTAAAACATCCTGTTCCATTGTTCCATTGAAGTCTAAACAACTGTGACTGTTCTATCCTAAACACCTCATTGTCTTATTTACTTATTGACATTAATTGACCTTGGGTTAAGACCCATATTCTTTAAGAATCTAACAACTGGTTCACAGCCCTTATCCATAATCTATGCACTCAATTTTTGGGGGTGTCTTCAAAATGCACTTTGACAACTTCAGAATTTCTAGCCTCTTAGCTCCTTGACTTCCTTTTCTTTAAAGAACTGTCCTCACTGCAGCTCACTAGTCCCTGCTCACTCCTTGATACATAGGTTTTTCTGTATATGTACTAAAGGTTTTACTGTGTGATCATAACTTCCTCTTTTAGATTTTTTTTGAAAACTATTCCCAGTAAAGCCATTTTTAAAATAATGAGTCTCAATGATTTTTAAATGTATAAATTTTATTTAAAATTCACTTTGTAAAATGAGATATTCTACATGGCAGAGCAAATATAAAGTCTCTAAAAAAAAATTTGTTGACTAAAAATGTGGGAAAATCAACAATCAAATAAATGAAAAATACCACACTGTAACTAAACTGTAACTAAGTTTTCCCTGTAAATGTATCTGGGATTTAGCTTCCACAAGCTGAGTCTTCTAAATAATGTAATTTTTTTCTCCAGCTTTACTGAGATATAAATGATACATAACACTGTGTAAGTTTAAAGTTTACAAGTGATGACTTACATGTTTATATTGCAAAATAATTACCACAATAATGTTAGTTAACCATAAGGTTATTGCCTCACATAACTACTATTTTTGTTGTAGGGAGAACATTTAATATCTACTCTCTTAGCAGCTTTCAAGTGTATATACAACACAGTTAACTATATTCACCATGCTGTTTATTAGATCCCCACAACTTTTTCATCTTAAAACTAGAAGTTCGGACTCTTTGATCAACATCTCCCCATTTCCCCAACTCAGCCCCTGGAAACCACTATTCTACTCTCTGTTTCTAGAGTTTGGCTTTTTTTAGTGTTCATACACAGTGGCATTATACTGTGTTTGTCTTCCTCTCTCTGTCTGACTTAGTTCACTTATATGATAATTCTCAAAGTCTATCCATTTTGTCACAAATGGCAGGATTGTCTTCTTTTTATGCCTGAATAATATATATGCGAATATGTGTGTGTGTGTGTGTGTGTGTGTAACATTTTTCTTACCAGTTCACTCATAGATGGACACTTAAGTTGTTTCCATATCTTGGCTATTATGAATAATGCTGCAATGAATGTAAGATTGAAGATACTCTTTGAGATCCTGATTTCATCTCCTTTGGATATATACACAGAAGTGAGGTTGCTAGATCACATGATAGTTCTATTTTTAATTTTTTGAGGAACCTCCACACTGTTTTTCATAATGGCTGGACTGATTTACATTCCCACCAAAGGTGCATGTGTCCATTTCTCACATTTTCACGTTGATAATAGCCATTCAAACAGGTATGTTTTGATTTGCATTTCCCAGATGATTAATGATGTTAAGCACCTTTCCATGTACCTGTTGGTCATTTGAATATCTTCTTTGGAAAAATGTATATTCAGGTTCTTTGCCTATTTCTTAATCAGATTATTAGCCTTTTTGTTATTGAGTTGTGTGAATTCTTACACATTTTGGATATTAATCCATTATCTGATATATAGCTTGCAAATATTTTCTTCCAGTATATAGGTGGCCTTTTCATTTTCTTTTTGATTATTTCTTTTGCTGTGCATAACCCTTTTAGTTTGATGTAGTGTCAGTTGTTTATTTTGCTTTTGCTGCTTGTGCTTTAGTGTCATATACAAAAAATATCATTGTTGAGACCAAGTTCAAGGTGATTTTTCTCCATGTTTTCTTCTAGGAGCTTTATAGTTTCAGGTCTTATGCTTAAGTTTTTAACACATTTCAGGTTAATTTTCATGATTGGTGTGATAAAAAGTTCAATGTCATTTCTTTCATATGGATATCCAGTTTTCCCCACATTCTTTTTTTTTTTTTTTTTTTTTTTGCGGTATGTGGGCCTCTCACTGATGTGACCTCTCCCATTGTGGAGCACAGGCTCTGGACGTGCAGGCCTAGTGGCCATGGCTCACGAGCCCAGCTGCTCCGCGGCATATGGGATCTTCCCGGACCGGGGCACGAACCCGTGTCCCCTGCATCGGCAGGCGGACTCTCAACCATTGCGCCACCAGGGAAGCCCTCCCCACACTCTTTATTGAAAAGACTATCCTTTCCCCCAGTTGAGTATTCTTGGCTCCTTTGTCAAGTATGCATGGATTTATTTCTGGGCTCTTTATTCTATTCCATTGATCTATGTGCTTGATTTTATACCAGTACCATACTGTTTTGATTAGTGTAGCTTTGTACTATAGTTTGAAATCAAGAAGTGTGGTGTGTCCAGTTGCACTTTTTTCTCAAGATTATTTTAGTTATTGTGGGAGACTTTTGTGGGTCCATACAAACTTTAGGATTGTTTATTCTATTTCTGTGAAAACTGTCATTGAATTTTTTTTAAGGAATTGCACTGAATCTGTACATTGTTTTGTGTGGAATGCACATTTTAACAATATCAATTCTTCTGATTAATGAACACAGTACATCTTCAATTTATTTTGTCATATTCAGTTTATTTTATCAATGTCTTATAGTTTTCAATGTACACACCTTTAACCTCCTTGGTTAAATTCATTTAGACCTTAGATAAAAAGGATACTAAAGAAAAATAGGGTCTAGATAAAATGTCAGCCTCACTTCACTCTCAAAATTCATACATACTACATAAAAATTGAAGCAAGAAGATTAAGACAGAATTGGTGCGTTTGGAGAATTAGGGAAGTGTGCTATCACAAAAAAAATATGCTGTGTGTGTTTGTGTGTATGTGTGTGTGTGTGTATTTATATTTATGTGTCTCTGTTTGTGTGTGTATTCACCATTTCAAAAAATAGTTCTCATCTTTGGGGTTAAGAAAGGTGAGAACAGAGAATAGGTCACTGGATTTATCTCAAGGATGCTGTTTATTAGCTCAACTATAGTACCTAGAATGGGTTGGAAAGAAGTCTAATTGATGTGAGTTAAGGAAAGAATAGGGAGTAAAGAAATATAGACAGAGCATATACATTATTCTCTAATGAAACTTTAGCTGTAAAGAGGAGCAGAGAAATGGGGCTGCAACCAAAATGGAGTTCTTTTTTTTCAAGAAGGTAAATATTAGGCACATGTAAATGCTAATTGGGATGATGCAGTAGATAGAAGGAACTGATGCAATAAAGCAAGATAGTTACAGAAGTGATGCCCTCAAGAAATCATGAGAGGATAGCATCTAGAATATCAGAAATGCTTTAATTCCTTTAATTGCAGCCAGAATTCTTCTTCATTTGCTACAGACAGGAAGGAAGAAATGGAAGCAAATGGACAGAATTGAGCTGAGGAAGATGAGGGGGGTTCATTTTAACAAAAATAGCTCATTAGGTGAAAGTGGCAAGGGCCTAGAAGTTTGAGAGAAGAAGGTATTAAATAGTCCTCTTGGAAGATATTACTGAAGGTAATGGCTAAGCTGCTGTGCCAAAGAAAACACAGTGACTTGCATAAGATTTTTTTAACCTCTAATTTTCTCGGCAGGTGGGTAGACACTCATGCCTGTAGTCACTCAAAACATGGTCTAGGAGTGCAGCTCCACCACCGTCAACACATAGCTTCCACTATTATTTCAGTCGTTATTACTTTCCAGCCTTCCAGAAGAGGTAAAATGAAAGTCTAAAGTCTACTTAATTACATTTCATTGTTTGGAGAGTTGATCACATTTCACTGTTTACGATTTGACATGTGGCTACCTCTAGCACAGAATACCTTAGAAACATAATCTAAGGCTAAGAAGATATGTCCTTACTTAAAATTTTAGAAGGAGACCTTCAGTACTAAAAGGAAGATGGCAAGAATTCATACAGTGAGTTAGTTGCCTATGCCAGAAACAGCTTCAGAAAGAAAACTTATTAAGGAAAACATTAAGAATATAAAGCCATATTGTGGGTCCTTTTGAGCATTACCATCATAAGTTGAATCAGTTTATGTTATGTTCTTCAGCTGCTCTCTTAAAAATTTATTGAAGAGCAACTATAGAACAAGGGGTGTTATGAGCACTAAAGACAATACAATAAACAATTCATATAATCTTTTATTTCATGGAGCTTTAATTCTAGTATGTAAAACATATTATACACTAATATACAATCAAACAAACAACAAATATATTAGAACATAAAAAGCACAATGAAAGAAATTAAATTCTAAGAGAGGAAATTCCCTTTGCTGAAATGGTACTTAAGGTGAGATTTGAAAGAAAAAACAAATATATATATATATATATATATATATATATATATATATATACACACACCAGTCATGCAGTCATGCAACAATAAGATAGCAGAGCATTCCTGCAAGTGGACCATTTGGCACAAAGACATAAATGAGAAATAACTTATATTAAAGAAACATAAAGAGGGGCAATGATATTAAATCAAGTATACAGAGGGAAGAGTCATGAGGCTAAAATTGCACATGTAGTTGGAGGCAAACATGCAAGTCTGTAAAAAGTAAATGAAGTGGTTGGATTTAATTTTAATTGAAAAATAGTTGCTATGTGAATTATAGTTTGAGTGATGTGATCCAATTTTATTTAAAAGCATAAAAGATTAGAGTTTTACAAAAGTAAGCTAACATAAGGAGAAGGGTTCAGCGATTCTCACTTTGTTGTATGACCAACCCACACTAAAAAATGAAAATATCTATAAGAATATTTGTATACAAATATTTATAGCAGGTTTATTCGTGATAGCCTTGAACTGGAAACAACCCAAAGGTCTATCAGTAGGTAGATGGATAGAAAAATTGTGGTGTATTCACATAATACTCAGCAATAAAATGTTATAAATTATTGATACACACACAAAATATCTGAAGCTCAGAAACATGCTGAATGCAAAGAGTCTGATCTAAAAGAGTACATAGTGTATTATTCAATTTTATGAAATTCTCAATATATGAAGTCTAGTTTATAGTAATAGAAAGAAGGGCAGATATTGCCTGGGTCTGCACTGTAAAAGAGTATGAAGAATTATTTTGAGTTGATGAAAATATTCTCTATCTTGTCGGTGGTGTTGATTACCTAGGTGTATATATTCATCAAAACTCACCAAGCTTTGCACTTAAAAATATGTATTTCATTGTAGATAAATTACATCTCATTCAAGTTTGTTTTTTATTTGGTTTTTGTTTTAAATGAAAAGGATCAAGGGAGTTAATAGTGATTGAAAGCTCTGTTATTTTATTTTTTGTATTGTAATATAGTTGACTTACAATGTTATATTGGTTTCAGGTGTAGAACATAGTGATTCAAAATTTTATAGATTATACTCCTCTTAAAGTTATTATAAAATATTGACTGTATTCCCTGTGCTGTACATTACATTCTTGTATCTTATTTATTTTATACCTAATAGTTTGTACTTCTTAATCCCCTTCCCCTATTTTGCCCCTCCCTCTCCTCACTGGTAACCACTAGTTTGTTCTCTGTATCTATGAGTCTGTTTCTGTTCATTATATTCATCAGGTTGTTGCAAATGACAGAATTTTATTCCTTTTTATGGCTGAGCAGTATTCCACATATATATCATATATATATATATATATATATATCTCACATCTTCTTTATCTATTCATATGTTGGTGGACACTTATTTTGCTTACATACTTTGGCTACCTATTAAAGAGACTGTCTTTTCCCCATTGTATATTTTTGCCTCCTTTTTGTAGAGAAATTGACCATATGTGCATGTGTTCATTTCTGGGCTCTCTGTTCTGTTCCATTGATCTATGTGCCTGTTTTTGTGCCAGTACCATATTGTTTTTTGTTTGTTTGTTTTGCAGTATGCGGGCCTCTCACTGTTGTGGCCTCTCCCGTTGTGGAGCACAGGCTCCAGATGCACAGGCTCAGCGGCCATGGCTCACGGGCCCAGCCGCTCCATGGCGTGTGGGGTCTTCCCAGACTGGGGCACGAACCCATGTACCCTGCATCGGCAGGTGGACTCTCAACCACTGTGCCACCAGGGAAGCCCTACCATATTGTTTTGATTACTGAAGATTAGTAGTATAGTCTGGAGTCAGGGTGCATGATACTTCCAACTTTTTTCTCAAGATTACTTTGGTTATTCAGGCTCTTTTGTGGCTCTATACAAAAGCTTTAAAAAATCCTCAAAGCATATGGAGCAAAAGGAACTCTCATTTATTAGTGGTGGGAATGCAAAATGATATAGCCACTTTGAAAGACAATTTGGCATTTTTGTACTCCACTAAACATACTCTTACCATGCAAACCAGCAATCATGCTGCTTGGTATTTGCCCATAGAAGTTGAAAACATATGTCTAAACAAAAACCCATATACAGACATTTATAACAGCTTTATTCACTATTGTCAAAATTTGGAAGCAACCAAGATATCCTTCAGTAGGTAAAGGGATAAATAAATTGTGAAACATCCACACAATGAAATATTATTCAGTGCTAAGAAAAAATGAGTTATCAAGCTATGACAAGACATGGAAGAAACTTAATTGTATATTACTAAGTAAAGAAGTCAGTCTGAAAAAGCTACCCACCATATGATTCCCACTATATGACATTGTATAAAAGGAAAAACTATGGAGATAGTAAAAAGATCAATGGCTGCAAGGGGTTGGGGTTGGGTGGGTTGTAGAGGGATGAATAGGCAGAGCACAGAGGATTTGTAGGGTAGTGAAAATTCTGTACGTGACTATATAACAATAGATATATGTCATTATACATTTGTTCAAACCCATAGAATGCGTAACACTAGGAATGAATCCTAACGTAAACTAGACTTTGGGTGACAATGATCTGTCCATGTAGGTTCATCTGTAGTAACAAATGTACCACTCTGGTGGGGGATATTGATAATAGGGGAGACTCTGCATGTCTCATAAGTATGACTTAGTTTCTTATTTTTTCATGTAATAATTACATGACGTGTATTGTTCAAAGATATACTGTGGTTTTAATTTTCAGATCTATGAAGTATAATTTTAGGTTAAATTTGCTTTTCAAGATACAACCCAAGACATTATAAGCAATATAATGACAAAGAAATGAATAAGTAAATGATTAATTCAGTCAGTTTATAAAGTTCAAACGCAGCCTTTCTCCCTGATTGCAACATTTGCCTTTTTTCTTCTAAATTTCTTGACTCAATTACCCAATTAATTTTACATATATAGGTATATGTATATATTTATATATATGTGTGTGTGTATATCTTCAAATTGCAGTTTTTTACTACCATAGTTCTACCGAGAAGCATGTGCATTCTTTTTATCTTTTGAACATTTTCTTGCTGATTTTTTCCCATCATCTATACGGTTAAGCCTGTTTTAGATAATTTTATATTTCTTTCAATTATTTCATTTAGCCAAATACCACTTCCTCCAGTTGCATGTTACTGGTTTTGAATCTAAGTTCACACTGCTTGATGTGCCACAGATCAGTAAATGAAGAGACAAGATGTTAGGGCAAGGACTAACAATTTTATTCAGAAAGTCAGCAGACTGAGAATATGGTGAGACCCAAAGAACCGTCCCACCTGAGTTAGAGTTCAGGCCTCTTTTATACTAAAAGGGGGTTTGGGGGTGTGGCTGGTTGTTGCAAACTTCTTGGTACCAGACAGACCCCAGAGAGGTTGTGATAATTATTTGGTCTTGCAGCTGTCCACGTAGCTCTGGTCATGATGTTCCTGTAAACCTCCAACAAGACAAAAGTTATTCTCTGTTCTGTAATGTTTTAATCTCTATATCAATAAAAAGTGTTATACCTTTAAATGCCAAGTCTGGAACGCAAAGTCTTGAGAAAGGACTATTATGTATATTGCAGGCGACATTCTTTTACAAAACTGCAGAGCCAGCAAGACTAAGCACAGGTAACAGAGCACAAAGGTTAGAGCTAAAGGAATAGATTCAGTATGGAATTAGGTTTGTTCTTCTCTGTTACACTACAACTCCCACCTCAACCCCAATTTAGTATATATCCTACTCTTACCTAGAGTACTTGTATTGACATTATTATTTCATTGGCGACATTCTCACTCCTGGAAGTCAAGCTCAATTGTGAAGGAGAATTTGTTTAGTCAAATATAATGACTGAAATAAAAATTTAAGTAAAATAAAATACAGATATCTCCCTTTAATCTACTACCTATTTTGCAGATAAAAACATTTTTTATTTTAAGATAAACTACTCTTTTTTGCATGCACGTAGGCATCCAACAAGATCCTTTTTTAATTTAAGGAGTATGATTTTCAGTTTCATAAAGAACTATGGAACTGTTAGCTACTCAGATCCAATAATTTGTTCCTTTCCACACATCAGGACAAGCAAACTCTCCTGGCAGTAAACCACCAGAAATTTTAATATACTATTGTATTCCTTCATAAAAGGGCCTGGAAAGTTCTAGCAATGCCCTATTCCTCCTAATAACCTCTACCCTTATGCAAAGAGAGGGTAAAAGGTAAATAAAACGTTTGGCATGGTGTATTTTAAAAATAAAATGAAAATGTTTACTTACATTATGGATAAACTACTTTTTAAAGTATGCTATGCCTTATTATCTCAGATATAAAAATATTTCAAAGGTGTTTCAATAAATCAGATGTCAAGAAACTGCTAAAAAAATCCTTTATTAACATTCCATTTTACTTAAGAGAAACATAGTGAATTCTTAACATGGAGAACAATTCTCTGAATAATCTGATTAATGCTCAACTCTCTAGCTTAAACTAATCTCAAATTATCTCCTCAACCCCGGGGCATTTATGCAGGTTGTTACTTCTATGAGGAAGTTTTAAAAATCCTTTTTCATCTAGTTAATTCCTACTCTTTCTTCAGATCTCACATCAATCTTCACTTCCTCAGGAGAATAACTCCAACTTCTCATAAGAATATGCCTCACCATATATTGATATAAATCCTTGATTAATGAAGGTCTCCACTAAATTATAAACTCAGAGAACAAGTTCTTCTTTTTTTTTTTTTTTTTTTCTTGTCTCCATATCAGCAGCAGCTAACAGAAATTTGGCAAGTATAAAACTTTCAATGGTTATTACCAGATAAACTGACACAAAAAATCACATATTAACACATCACAAGTCTAGGTAATGGCTTTCATTGCTTGTCCATCTAAACCTATATTAGCACAGAGATAACCATATTATAAAGATTTTGAATGTTTCCAAATACGAAAAGACATGGGTCAGATGATAAGTGAATACAGGCTTAAGTAAAAGAAGAGCTAAATGGAAGTGAACAGACCAATAACTAGTTGAAAATTATAGTAGTTACATAAACTGATAAGTGAAGGAAATACATTAACAGAATTAAAGATTTTACACAGTTTATTATCACTATTTTGAATCACTGAAGAAAGGCATTTTAAAGTTATCATTTTCTCAAAAACTTTCTGTATGATGTAATTTTGAGTTGTAAATATCTAGAAATTGAACAATAATAACTAAACAATAGGAGTATTGAGAGAAAATTTCAAGACCCTGACCCAAATCAAATGTTCAGATGCAAGAGGAAGCAGAGTTCTAAGACTTTCTAAATTGTCTTACTTTACTTATCCACGGAGAAAATATAAGAAAAGAGATGCAGTTGAAATCTTTAATTGCCTTCTAAGTTTTCTTCTGGCTGTAAACTTCTAATTTTCTAGCAGTAGGTTTGGGATGATGGAAAAAAATAATATTTTGTATCCATGAAAACCTTTTCATGAGTTTGGTTGGAACATGAGTATGATTATCAGTATTTTTGGTAGAGGATGAACACTGCTACCTGAAAAAGCAATATTAAAAGTCCCCTAGGGGGAGCTAAATAGAATGAGTGATTTTATTTTTTGTGGTGTGATTATAGACAATAGTTTTTTAGCTGAAAATAACCCTGCATTATAGGAAGTGGAAAAGTGTGCACTCAAATACTTGGTAGCTTTGGTAACAATTACACCAACATTTGAAGGTCAGTTTGTACACCTGATGCATCATCCCAAGTGAAGTCTATTTTTCCCATATTATTATATTTTTACTTCTTTGGTGCTTTTTTGTTAATTCACACTCTTCTTTATATCTTTTATAACCTGCAAATTACATTTATTAAATATATACTGTGTCATGCTGTACTTTATTTTATGCAAAATAAGTGAAATAACATGAACATTTTATTTTCAGTAAATTTGGAATCTAAAGTAGACAGGCTTATGTAGAATTATACATATTGAGCATTAGGAGAATCTACATTTCAAAAACTAGAGTGACAGTAATGGACTGAGTCATTAAAAATCAGTGGATTCTTGTTATTCACAGCAGTTATATTCTGGTAAGTCACTCCTAATACTGAATTAGCAAATACTAAACCATTGCTCCTGGGGGAATATATATATATATATTCCTATAGATTATAATCTCAAATCCTAAAACCAACTCATCCTGGTAGATTCTATTTTCTTTACAAAAGAGAAGTGACTTGCCTGAGGCCACTCCAGTAACAGGTGCCAGAGTTAGAATTCAAACTCCATCCAACTAGTCCCAGAGCCAGAGCTTCTCACACATCACTGTGCTTCCCCCTACTTGTCATTTCCATCCTCTGATCATCTCTGTATGAGAGCTGAAGGCTTAACGGTACCTTACTGGACTTGAGCTGGGAACATGCCAATAGGGAGATTCAAAATTTTCATCCTCTGTGCATGTCCCTGAATGACTGCAAAAGTTTGTGAGTATTGATTTTGGGGTAACAAATACATTTTAACAAGCAGGAAAATTTGAAAATACAGAATCCAGGAATAATAAGGATCAACTGCACACCTTTATGAATTTGATTCTGTCATCATTATGATTTCCAGTAAAGTCACTCTGGAATACTTCATCTACATTAGTAGAATACTTATTTTCTACATAGGATGTTATTCAGTTCTAACTTCCTTACATATTTAACTTATTTTCTATAGGCACAAGAAATCTACCTGTACCTTAGACCAAAATATTGCAGAATAATAAAAGTCTTTGGTGGTTGAAAGATTTTCTGAATGCCCTTTTATCTCTCCTAGATAGACTAGTATGTGTTTAGTGATACTGACTTTTTAAATCTTCCATCAGTGGCATGAAGTACATTGAGTTAATTTTGGGGACCAACATTTCATCTTTCAATTTTTCTTATGTGTGAATCAAATGATATAAATTATTGATAGTCTATTACAAATGCTGTATTCAGATATTTATAAAATAATTAGAATATACACAGAGTTTACAATAAAAAATACATAAATGCTTTACAGATTAGTAGACTGAGGTTGAGAAGTGGTAGGTGTTTCATTTAATATATATTAGTGGTACAGATTGAAACTTAAATGATTTCTTCTGTCTTCCAGATTAGTGGCTCAATATCACTGCACACTACTTCTGGGCACAATTATTTTCCAGAGAGCAATTCATTTAATAGAAATATATTAAGAGTCAAAGAGTCTTGGAATCTAGTATTATCTCTTCAATAATTCATTTTTAAATTGTGAAATGATTTTCTTACAATAAAAGATACAAAATTTAAGTGTATAGTTATGAGTTTGAAAAATGACTACACTCATGTAACCATGATTCTAATAAAGATATACAATATTTCTATCACTCTAGAAAGTTTTCTCATGCCACTTTTTAGTCAATTCTGACCTCAAAGGTAATTACTGTTCTCATTTCTGTCATCAGTGATTAGTTCCAGAACATCAAATAACTGGAATACTGAAACATTCTTCTTCTTTTCTGTCTTGCTTATTTTGCCCAACATAATGTTTCTGGGATTCCCTAGGTTATGCATTAACAGGTTCTTTTTGTCTCTCCCTCTGTACTTTAGTTTGGATGATTTCTGTTGACCTGCTCAAATTTATTAATCCTCTCTTCTGCTATGTCCAATCTACTCTATACCCAAACCAATTTTTTTTTATATGGAGTTTTTCAGTTTTTAGGATTTTCATGTGATTTTATTTTTTCAATTTATGAATTTCCCATTTAATACCCTTCTATAGATTCTTTAAAATATTTATTCAAATTATTTTAAAATTATTTTCTGCCAATTTCAACATTCAGGCTGCCTTTTGTTCTATTTCTATTGACACTTTTTTGCATGGGTCACATTTTCCTGTTTTGTGCATGTCCAATAAACTTGTATTTTTTCACTGGCATTTGTAAATAGATATGAAATAGAGAGCCTGGGTTTTGTTGTCCTCCTCTGGAAAGTGTTCTGTTTGTTCTAGCAGGTAGTTTACTGGCAGTTCAGCTTTGTTCTTTGTAGGCTTAGTTTTATTCTTGCTTATACTTGTCTCAACATGCAGTTTCTTACTTCTCTGTTGTGAAATTCAATGTTTCTATAAAAATCCTGAAAGTTATCAAGCCCTTTTAAATTGGTGGAACACTAAGTTCCAAATATCACTTCCTTAGGTAGACAGCTACTTAAATAACTGCTCTTACAATCCCTTGGACCCTTACATTTCCAGTTTAGTGACAGATGAAGGATTAAGGGGAGTTTTATACAGATTTTTGGTCCTTCTTTTTTTGTGGCTTCCTACTTCTGGCAGTTTTGTATTAATTTCCAGAGACTCTAGTGAGTCCAAACTCTATCCTCTGACTTCTCAGACCAATAAAATTCTGGCTCTCTGCTTAAAACTTGTTCATTGTTCCACATTGTGGGCTTAACAGGGCTCTCATGAAAGCAGCCATCCAATGGGTTCCCCTCTTGGATGAGTTATATTTACTAAGGTTTCTGCTTGCTTTTGGCCCATTTTTTAAGTGCTTCCAAAGTTGTTTTCTATATTTTTTCCTGAGTTTACTGTTGCTACTAGTAAGAGCATTAATCCAGTAAAAGCAAATTTACTATTACGGGAAGACTAATTTATTTTTTAAGACCAAAGAAATCACAACTGAACTCTATTTCAAACTTCCCATCTTTGAGAAGTTGCTGATGTATGCCAGTTTTTTTAGTTGGACTACTATGATGTAAACTGAGATAATTTAGAGAATTATACTTCAAGATATTCAGAAGAAATTTGAATCATGAATCAAAGCTTCATTGTTATTCTTTTTCCAACTCTCTACTCTTCAAATCTTCAGTTGTTTAAAAGAATTGCACACCTTCTTCTAAGAATGAGAAAAAGTACAGTTAAACATGCTTAAAATACTAAGGTCATATATATAAATTGGAATATATATTAAGAATTTAAGAGTCCATTTTTGACTGTTGCAGCCATAGTATGGATTTCAAAAATAAGCCCAGATTATATACAAGGAAATTGTTTGTCCAATTTAAAAGCTATCAGATTTCATCATTTGCTTATTTGGAAATAAACACACTAATCCATGTCTTATTCTTATTTCATAAGAATGACTGATCTACTTTTAGAGAAGAATTAACTGATTGGTAGTTAAATAACTTTTACCGAATAAAAATGTAATATCTTAAAGCAGCACAAAAATACTTTAACCTAAATGCCCTGGTTTAAACTGAGACCAAGGTATGGTGAGTTAGGTGAATCACAGTGAGAAAAAAAATAAGGATTATGTTGGCTTAATAATAACTCAAATCATCTAGAATATGTCATGGTTTACCAAGTCTCAGCTTTAAAAATTTCATATGTGATTATATAGGATTCATGTTGATATTTAGTGACATTTTGAAGCAGCAGCATCTTATCTTTGTTTTAATAAATTAGGATCTAAAATAAGCTATTATAACTTGACATTTGACCTCCAAAGTGAAGAATGTTTTCTAAATGCCAAATCATTTAATTAATAAAAGATGACACTGAAATGACTAATTGCCCTTATTGTATGGATACCTTTGATAAAATGAGGATTTTCAGTGTACAGTTCTAGTTTTCTTTTAAACGCTATTACTTGCTGTATAAAATCTGAAACTCTGAGTTTGGACTACAAGCTCTGTTATCAATCAAAAACATTCTTTCTCTCTCAGATATATCTAAAAACACCCTCCACTTCATACTACTTTCTTCTACTATAGTTTTAGATTCTACTCTTAGTCTTTTCTTCTCTCTCTTCATCTATTGTAAAGCCAGAAAATTACATTTTTGTTGGGTTTTAACAATTTCTTTTTGGTGGAAAGAGTAAAGGTCAGGCAGCATTCCATTTCAGGAAGATAGTTAAATGGCTAGCATTAAAGTGTCTGCTAAAATGATGGAGTAGTATTCATTTTTATTTTTCAGTGAAACCATATGAAATCACAAATAAAAGCACTCACTACCTTTAATGTCAGAATTTAAATTAAAAAGTCTTTTATGTTTTTGCCTCCTAAATCAAAACATATTATGAACAATTCATGTTGGCTTCAATGTCTTTTCCTTTTTAAAATAGTTTTGAAGTCTGAATTATAGCCAAATAATTTTAAATTTAAAACAATCTTATTTATCAGGAAAATAAATGTTTAAAGCTAGATGTTCAATATTTAGTTTTTGACCTTATTCATTATTAAATAGTTGAAAAAAATATTTAAGATGCAAGTGGGTCAAATGTGGCACCATCTATTTCTGTAAGGCAAATGTGAGAAAACTTCTTAATGTGTAGTTGGTAGTGTGTCCAAAGGAAAAGAAGAAAACCATTTTTGTGTTTGGAATATTTTTGCTTGTTTTTTAAACCATTGAATATTAAATCTAAATATAAGAATAATAGCCACTATAACTGCAATGATGAAAATAATAATAAAAAACAAAACTACCATAATAATAGTTTCCACTGATTGAGTGCTAATTACAGGACAGGTACAATGATAAATTGTTTACTTAAATGAGTTTTTGTGTTTTAATAAGTCTAGTAACCTTTAAAAATTCACTGTGAAAGCAATTTTAGAGTCTGGAAAAGAAGAAATAATTGTTTATTCATATAAAGTAAATTAATTTAAAAGTTATCAAACTGGATAGAGATGTAGCCTCTAACCTTATAATTCTGATTGGTTTCAGAGGATAATAGAAAATATTTACTCTATTTTACAATTTGATGCAAATATATTCTCTTCATAAGAAGCAATAGACTGTACAAAGGAAAGATCATAAACACTGATGAAACGAGCCTGAGTTGGAGTCCTGGTTCAGCGACATCTTGTCAAATTCTTGTCTTAATTTTTTATTTTCAAATCTATTTAAAATTTATTTATTTCATGAAAAAGAATTGTATTGTTGAAGTCATAGCAATAGGAAAGCAAGAAAGCCATAAACACAATAGACATTGATGTAAAAGGTAGCATGACATTGGCTATTGCTCTGCCTGTGAAGAACGAAGTCCATGGTCATGTGCACAGGCTTTCACTGGTAGTGACATCTGCACCTGCTTGGGGGCTGAAGTGAATGACTGTAAGCCTTGTGATGAAGAGAGCAAGTCATTCAGGAAACATAAAAAAAAAAAGACCTTTTTCTTAACTACATTGAAATAGCTTCAGAAGTGAGATCCTTATATAACTATATTTCACCATATATAACTCTCTATATATGTATACATAAATATTATATATTTCATATACACTTATCTACATGCCTTATACTCTCGACAACCACCAATGAAGTTATAAACATCTGGAGTATCATTCTGTAGCAATATGAATGTCATCAGCATCATAGTACATAAGCACTATTTTTATGTTTTGTTTTCAAAGCAACAGGTTTTTATTTCTCTTTCTTTTTCTCTAATTGATAAGTCAATGTGAGTGTTACTTTGGACCCAGAGGCAAAGAGTGCTACATAACACGTTTTCTGCCTTTAAGGATTAAAAATCGAATTAGAAACTAAAAACTTAGAAAGAAGAAAAAATAAGAAACAATAAAGTTTGTATGTGACCAATTCAAAAATTTGTGTCAGGCTTAACAATTCCAGAGTTTGAGGGAAAATATGGAGGTCAGCTGACACTTCATTAACATCCACTAAAAGTGGGTTATTATGACTAAAAATATAGGATGAGAAAATAAATATATGTTATATTCCATAATCCTCCATTAGCTTTTAATTTTTGTCGTACATGTCAATTCCCATATGTCTTTTCTTTCCTGTGGGTACTTTATGTTTTATTCCAAGTATTCTGGATTACTGATTTTATCCCTTGCTTGGTTCAGATTGAGACATGTGCATAGATCTTAGTATAGATATAGATGTATATATGGAGGTACACATATATAGAGATATAGCTAACCAAATATAATTAGATAGCACAATAATGTTATTTTTAACTAATAGAATTTGATAAATATGCACTCAATATTTTCCTAGTCCACTTTTATTACATTTCTGGACAAGTTTATGATTGTTTTTAATCTGATAATTTTTAAGATGGTGACATAAATATATCAAGACAATGATAAAACCAATAAACTTGCTTAATATAATTCACCAACTTTTTCTTCATTTCTGGCCAATCAACCAGAGATGTAATAATATGGAAAAGACCTTGTATGACTCAGTCATAGTTTCAGTACTCTTATGTTCAGTATCAATAATCATTGCTATTGCCTTTTGGACAATAAAAAAACACAAATAATAATGTAGAATTTAGGAAAATTTTAGCATAATTTTCTGCCTGCTGTAAAAAGTTCTTAAAATGAAAATGTATATTTTGTATTCACTATTCTGAATAATATATTTCTGTATGGTCAGTTTAGAAAATCTTTTCATTGTATCCATAAAATTTTCGTTATGTTTTCAATGTATAAATAATTCATAAAACATGAAAAATAAAGAATATAAATGATACGAAAAGTAACATAACTATCTTCATTGAAGTGGCCCCGGAGATGAGCATGTTTTCTCACTTTATAACAGTATCCCACAATGACTAGAGGAAATCATGTTTTATCTTATACAAGATTTCTCTATACATATTAATATAATGGCTGTATTAATTTATATACACATACACATATACATGAATTTATTAAAAAATATGACATGATTTCTGTCCATATTTGTATATACAAAATCAACACGCATAAACCCATTATGTTTTGATATACTAACAATGTACAGACTGAAGGAAATTAAGAAAAAAAATCTTATTTACAATAGCATCAAAAAGAATAAAATACTTAGGAATTAACTTAAGCAGGAAGCAAAAGACTTGCACACTAAAACATACAAAACAATACTAAAAATATTAAAGAATACACATCTAATGAAAAGACTTTCTGTGTTCATGGATTGGAAGACTTAATATGATTAAAATGTCCATATTATACAAAGTGATTTACAGTTCAATGCAATCACTATCAAAATCTCAAAGCATTGTTTTGCAGAAGTAGAAGAAGAAATTATACAATTCGTATAGAATCTGAAGAGACCTGAATAGCCAGAACAATTTGAGAAAGAAAAGCAAAGCTAGAGGCCTCAAACTCCATGATTTGAAAATATATTACAAAGCTACGGTAATCAAAGCAACATAATAATGATATAAAAGCAGACATATTGACTAATGGAACAGAATAGAAAGCCCAGAAATAAACCTTCACAGATATGGTCAAATTATTTTTAACAAGAGTGTCATGACTGCGCAATGGGGGAAAGAATAGTCTTTTTTATAAAGGGTGCTGGGAAAACTGGATATCCACATTCAAAAGAATGAAATTGGGCCTTTACCTTACACATATACAACAATTAATTCTATATGAATTTAAGACCTAAACATAAGATCTAAACCAATAAAACTTTTAAAAGCAAACATAGGGTAAAAAGCTTTATGACATTGGATTTTCCAGTGACTTCTTGGATATAACACCAAAAGCAGTCAATAAAAGCAAAAATAGACAAGTGGGACTACAGTAAACTTTAAAACTTCTTGACAGCAAAATAAACAATCAACAGAGTGAAAAGAAAACCTACAGAATGGAAGAAAATATTTTCAAACCATATATCTGATGAGTTAATATCCAGAATATACAAAGAACTCTTACAACTCAACAACAACCAAAAACCAACCATTTTTAAAATGGTCAAATGACTGAATAGATTGTTCTCCAAAAAAAGATATACAAATGACCATCAAGAATATAAAAAAGATGCACAGCATCATTAATCATTAGGGAAATGAATAACAAAGCTACAGTCAGATATCACCTTGCACCCATTATGGTGACTACTAGCAAAAAAAAACAAAAAAAAACAAGTGTTGGTGAGGATGTGGAAAAATTGGGACACTTGTACACTGTTTGGTGGGCATGTGAAATGGTGCAACTTCTATGGAAAACAGTATGGAGATTCCTCAAAAAACTAAGAATAGAATTATCATGTGATCCAGCAATCTCACTTCAGGATATATACACAAAAAAATTGTAAACAGGATCTCAAAGAGATATTTATGCAACCATTTTAAAACAGCATTATTCACAGTAGTCAAGAGACGGAAGCAACCCAAACATCCGCAGGCAAAGAAATAGAGAAAGGAAATGTTGTATATATATAGAATGGAATATTATTCTGAGTTAAAGAAGTCAGACGTCACAACACAGCTAAAATTTGATGACACTATGTAAGTAAAATAAGCCAGAAAAAAGAAAGACAAATACTGCATAATTACACTTAACATTATTAAACTTGTTATATGAGATATCTAAAGACGTTAAACTCTTAAAAATGGAAAATAGACTGGTGGTTGCCAGGGTCTAGGCACTGCGGGAAAAGGGAAGTTGTTCAATGAGTATTGAGTTTCAGCTTTGCAAGAAGAAAAAGTTCCAGAGATCTCTTGCACAAAAACGTGCATATAGCTGCATTTAACATTTAAAAATGGTTAAAATTTTATTTTATGTGTTTTTTACCACAATAAAATTTAATGAAAATAAAATTCTTATTAATTTTGTTTTTAATTCTCAAATGACATCTCTTTAATGTAGCTAGATACTTTAGGAATTTTAAACAGACTTAACAATATTAGTGGTTTAATGTCAGAGGAAAAGATGATATTCAGTACTTAAGTAAAATTTTCTATAATCCTGTTTCTGGTCATTTGTTTTCCAGCAATTTTTTTTGATACACTCAAGCTAATACTGGAAATTCTCATATTAATAACTTCAATGTACTAATAGAAAATACTAAAAGAGAACTTATTATTTAGGAATGGGAAAATAACAATTTAATTTACCAGATTCTCAAAAATTACTAGGATAGCCCTTGCCTATTTTGTATACACATGGTCAAACACATAAACAGGGTTTTGGCACATACAGAGTTGGAATTATTCATGATTCCTCTTTTTCTCTCCTATAGCACAGCAAAGCAATTAAAAATTCTGTTGAGACTTCCTTCAAATTACATTTGGTTATTGATAAAGTCATACACAATACCTCCATTATTACCACCACAGTCTATTATCTCTTGCCTTGATACAATTGCTTCCTAATTGCTCTCCCTGCTACCACCATCACTTTCTTACCATCTATTCCCACCCAGTAACTGGTCTAATCCTTTTAAAATGTAGGTCAAATCATGATCTTTCTCTCCTCATAACTCTCTTTACCCTCTCATATTTTAATGGCCGAGAAAATATTTTCATTGATATTTTCACTGTCCATTTTCAATCCCTACCACAGGAAAATATCTGACAATTTTCTACCTCCATTCCAGTCTCAGTGGCCTCCTTACTAACTTGGATCCTCTAGATACCCATCCTGATATTGCACTGTTGTATTCTTTGCCTGCAATGATCTACTCCGAAAATCAGCATCACTTTAACTTTCTTAAACTATTGTTCAAATGCCACCTTCTCAGTGAAGCCTGCTTTGACCACTCTATTTATAATTGTGACCCCACACCTATACCCTATTCCCAGTGTCTTTTTTCTCCATATTATTTGTGACTTTATAACATAATATATAATTATTTATAATATTTAGTGACTTTCTTCAATGACTAAAACATAAAATCTCTGCAATCATTGCCTTTGTATTGCTCACAGATGAACTATAACTTTATGCAATGATTTTTCTTTGTCTGTGGACACATAGAGTGAAGATCATGAAATGTCTTTTTTTTTTTAACTTTTTTTTTTAAATAATGATGGGCATAAAGAAAAGTTGTCCAAATAATTTCCAAATACTCAGAGTCTCTATATGTTTACATTTTACCGCATTTGATTTCTGATTCCCCCTCCACCCCTCTCCTCTCCATATACATACATAGAGATATTTTGACTGTGAGAGTAAGACACAAACATGATGCTCCTTCACCCCTAAATTATTCTGTGTTTTCTAAAAACAAGGACGTTCTCTTATGTTACCACAGTAAAATTGTCAAACTCACAAAACTAACATTGATACCGTGCTGATATCAAAGTTACAGACCTTATTAAGATTTCACCAGTTGTGCCAGCAATGCCATTTATAACAAAAGAAAACAAAAAGCAACCAAACACCACCTCCATGTCATGCCTCTCTAATCCCCTAAACTGGAAGCCTTCCTTTACTTTCCTTGTCTTTCTTGACCTCGACATTTTCCTTGACATTTTTGGGAGCACCAATGAGTTGTTTTGTGGGAAGATCCTCAGTGGGTTTTGTCTGGCATCATATCATGATTAGATTCTGGTTACACACATTTGGCAGGAAACCCACAGAAGTTATTGTTGTGTCATTGTAGGAATTATCTCCTTTTTTTTTAACTTTTTATTTTATATTGGAGTACAGTTGATTAACAATGTTGTGTTAGTTTCAGATGTACAACAAAGTGATTCAGTTATACATATATATGTATCAATTCTTTTTCAAATTCCTTTCACAATTAGGCTGTTACAGAATATTGAGCAGAGTTTCCTGTGCTATACATTAGGTCCTTTTTGGTAATCTATTTTAAATATAGAGGTGTGTAGTTGTTAATCTCAAACTCCCTAACTATCCCTCCCCTCACCTAACCATAAGTTCGTTCTCTAAGTCTGTGAGTCTATTTTTGTTTTGTAAATAAGTTCATTTGTATCATATTTTTTTAAAAATTTCACATATAAGTGATATCATACAATATTTCTCTTTCTCTGACTTACTTCACTCAGTATGACAATCTCTAGGTCCATCCACGTTGCTGCAAACAGCATTATTTCTTTTTTTAATGGCTGGGTAATATTCCATCATATACATGTACCACACATTCTCTATCCATTCTTATGTTGATGGACATTTAGGTTGTTTCCATGTACTGGCTATTGAAAACAGCACTGCAATGAACATTGGGGTACATACTTTTGAACCATGTTTTTCTCCAGGTATATGCACAGGAGTGGGATTGCAAGACCATATGGTAGCTCTAGTTTTAATTTCTTAAGGAACCTCCATACTGTTCTCCATAGTGACTGCACCAATTTACATTCCTACCAACAGTGTAGGAGGGCTTCCATTTCTCCACACCCTCTCCAGCATTTATTGTTTGTAGATTTTTTGGTGTTGGCCATTCTGAGTGGTGTGAGGTGATACCTCATTGTAGTTTTGATTTTTCTCTAATAATTAGCAATGTTGAGCATCTTTTTATGTACCTCTTGGCCACCTGTATGTCTTCTTTGGAGAAATGTCAATTTAGGTCTTCCTGTTTTTTGATTGGGTTGTTTGTTTTGATAATATTAAGCCACATGAGTTGTTTGTAAATTTTGGAGATTAACCCCTTGTTGGTCACATCATTTACAAACATTTTCTCTCATTCTGTGGGTTGTCTTTGCATTTTGTTTATGGTTTCCTTTGAGGTGCAAAACTTTTGAGTTTAATTAGGTCTCATTTGTTTATTTTTGTGTTTATTTCCATTATTCTGGGAGAGAGGTCAAAACAAATATTGCTGCAATTTATGTCATAGAGTGTTCTGCCTATGTTTTCCTCTAAGAGTTTTATAGTGTCCAGTCTCACATTTAGGTTGTTAATCCATTTTGATTTTATTTTTGTGTATGGTGCTAAAGAATGCTTTAATTTAATTTTTTTACATGTAGCTATCCAGTTTTCACAGAACTATTTACTGAAGACGCTGTCTTTGCTCCATTGCAATGTCTTTCCTCTTTTGTCATAGATTAATTGACCATAGGTGTGTGGGTTTATTTCTGGGCTTTCTTTCTATCCTGTTCCATTAATCTATATTTCTTTCTTTTGTGTCAGTACCATACTGTTTTGTTGACTATAGTTTTGTAGTATAGTCTGAAGTCAGGGAGCCTGACTTCTCAAGCTCCATTTTTCTTTCTCAAGATTGCTTTGGCTATTTGGGGTCTTTTGTGTCTCCATACAAATTTTAACATTTTTTTTTGTTCTAGTTTTTTGAAAAATGCCAGTGGTAATTTGATAGGGATTGCATGGAATCTGTAGATTGCTTTGGGTTCTATAGTCATTTTCACAATATTAATTCTTCTAATCCAAGAACATGGTATATCTCTCCATCTGTTTTTGTCCTTTTTTATTTCTTTCATCCATATCTTATAGTTTTCTGAGTACAGGTTTTTTGCCTCCTTATTTATTTATTATTTATTCCTAAGTATTTTATTCTGTTTGATGTGACAGTAAATGGGATTGTTTCTAAAATTTCCCTTACTGATCTTTTGTTGTTAGTGTATAGAAATGCAACAGATTTCTGTGTTTTAATTTTGTAACCTGTGGCTCTACCAATTCATTGATGAGCCCTAGTAGCTTTCTGGTAGTTTCTTTAGGATTTTCTATGTATAGTATCATGTCATCTGCAAATGATGACAGTTTAACTTCCTCTTTTCCCATTTGGAATCCTTTTATTTCTTTTTCTTCTCTGATTACCATAGGTAGGACTTCCAAAACTATGTCAAATAAAAATGGTGAAATTGGAGATCCTTGTCTTGTTGGTGATCTTAGAGAAAATGCTTTTAGCTTTTCAGCATTATGATGTTAGCTGTAGGTTTGTCATATGTGGCCTTTGTTATGTTGAGGTATGTTCCCTCTATGCCCAGTTTCTGGGGAGTATTTTATTTTAACATAAATGGGTGTTGAATTTTGCCAAAACTTTTCCTTCATCAATAGATGATCATATGGTTTTTATTCTTCACTTTGTTAATATTGTGTATCACATTGACTGATTTGTGTATATTGAAAAATCCTTGTATCCCTGGGATAAATCTCACTTGATCATGGTGTATGATCCTTTTAAAATATCACTAGATTTGGATTGCTAGTATTTTGCTGAGGATTTTTGTGTTTCTGTTCATCAGTGATACTGGCCTATAATTTTCTTTTTTTCTGGTGTCTTTGTCTGGTTTTGGTATCAGGTTGATGGTGACCTCATAGAATCAGTCTGGGAGTTTTCCTTCCTCTGCAATATTTTGGAACAATTTCAGGACAATAGGTAGTTAGGTCTTCTCTAAATGCTTGACAGAATTTGGCCATGAAGCCATCTGGTCCTGGACTTTTGTTTGTTGGGAGTTTTTAAATCACAGTTTCAATTTCAGTACTTGTTATTTGTCTGTTCATATTTTCTATTTCTTCCTGGTTCAGTCTTGAGAGATTGTGCCTTTCTAAGAATTTGTCCATATTTCCAGGTTGTCTGTTTTATTGACATACATTTGCTTGTAGTAGTCTCTTATGATCCTTTGTATTTCTGTCATGTCCATAGTAATTTCTTCTTTTCATTTCTAATTTTATTGACTTGAGTCCTCTCCTTTTTTTTCTTGATGAGTCTGGCTAAAAGATTATCAATTTTTTATAATCTTTTTAAAGAACGAGCATTTACTTTCACTGATCTTTGCTATTGTTTTCTTCATCTCTATTTCATTTACTTCTGCTCTGGTCTTTATGATTTCTTTCCTTCTATTAACTAGGTTTTGCTTGTTCCTCTTTCTCTAGTTGTTTTAGGTGTAAGGTTAGGTCATTTATTTGAAATTTTTCTTGTTTCCTGAGGTAAGATTGTATTGCTATAAACTTCCCTATTAGAACTGCTTTTGCTGCATCCCATAGGTTTTGGATCATTGGGCTTTCATTATCATTAGTCTCTAGGTGTTTTTTGATTTTCTCTTTGACTTCTTCAGTGATCCACTCTTTGTTTAGTAACACATTGTTTAGCCTCCACGTGTTTATGTTTTTTACATTTTTTTTTCATGTAGTTTATTTCTAATCTCATAGCATTGTGGTCAGAAAAGAAGTTTGATATGATTTCAATTTTCTTAAATAAACCGAGTCGTGATTTGTGACACAAGATATGATCTATTCTGGAGAATGTTCTCTGAGCACTTGAGAAGAAACCTTATTCTGTTGCTTTTGGATGGAATACTCTATAAATATCAATTAAGTCCATCTGACCTAATGTGTCATTTAAGGCCTGTTTTTCCTTATTGATTTTCTGTCTGGATGATTTGTCCATTGATGAAAACAAGGTGCTAAAGTCCCCCAATATTATTGTGTTACAGTTGACTTCTCCTTTTATGGCTGTTAGCATCTGCCTTATATATTGAGGTGCTCCTATGTTGGGTGCATATATATTTACAATTGTTATATCTTCTTGGATTGATCCCTTGATCATTTTGTAGTGTCCTTCTTTGTCTCTTCTTACAGTCTTTACTTGAAAGTCTATTTTATCTGATATGAGTATTGCTACTGCAGCTTTCTTTTGATCTCCATTTGCATAGAATACATTTTACCATCACCTCACTTTCAGTCTGAATGTGTCCCTAGGTGTGAAGTCGGTCTCTTTTAGACAGCATACATATGGGTCCTGTTTTTGTATCCATTCAGCCAGTTTATGTTTTTTGGTTGGGTCATTTAATCCATTTGCACTTAAGGTAATTATCAATATGTAAGCTCCTATTGCCATTTTCTTAATCATTTTGGGTTTGTTTTTGTAGCTTTGTTTTTCTTCCCTTCCTCTCTTATTCTCTTCTCTTGTGTTTTGATGATGATCTTTAGTGTTGTGTTTGATTTTCTTTTTTCTATTCTTTTTCTTTTCTTTTTTTTTTGTGGTGTGTGTGTGTGTGTGTGTGTGTGTGTGTGTGTGTGTGTGTTTATCTATTGTAGTTTTTGGATTTACTGTTCCCATGAGGTTTTGACATAGCAGTCTATATCTGTACAAAGTTGTTTTAAGTTGCCGGTCTCTTTCTTGCCTAGAGAAGTTCCTTTAGCATTTGTTGCAAAGCTGGTCTGGTGGTGCTGAACTCTCTTAGCTTGATTGTCTGTGAAACTTTTTATTTCTCTGTCAAATCTGAATGAGAACCTTGCTGGGTAGAGTATTCTTGGTTGTAAGTTCTTCCCTTTCATCACTTCAAATATATTGTGCCACCCCCTTCTGACCTGCAGATCTTCTGATGAAAATATCAGCTGATAACCTTAGGGGAGTTCCTTGTATGTTGTCTTTTTTCCCTTGTTGCTTTTAATATTTTTTCTTTGTCTTTGATTTTTATCCTTCTGATTACTATGTGTCTTGATGTGTTCCTCCTTTGGTTTATCTTGCCTGGGATTCTCTGTGCTTCCTCGACTTGGGTGACTGTTTCTTTTCCCATGTTAGGGAAGTTTTCAGCTTATCTCTGCAAATATTTTATTTATCAAAAATTATTGTCTCTTCAAATATTTTCTTCGGTCCTTTCTCTCTCTGGTTCTATAATCATCTGTTAAAACAGTCTTTAATTATTTCAACCCTTATCTTTGGTCACTAAATATGACTTTCGTGATTGATTTCTCTAGCTCTGCCTTCTCTTTTTCTTTTGATTGCTACTTTTTCCAAAGGTATCCTGATTCTCAACATTTCCACTATAATAATACCTCTTGCAACACACACCCACTCACTACTATTGAGGTTCTGATACTGCATGACCCAGTTTCAGTCTGATTTGGCTTATTTTGTTCGTTTTTACCATGTCACACTGTGTGCAAATTTTTATCAATCATTATCTCAGTGTTTTTAATTAAATGATTCTATAATTATCTCATGATACCACAACTTTATAATTTCTAGTGGTCAAAACTGTGACACTGTAAGACAGTTTTCTACACCCCTTCAAATTATTTGTCTATCAGAGTGATGAATAATTGTTTTACCACAATCTACATTTTGTTACATCAGATAAGGAGTCTTAACTGTCTCTCTATCTACATTATTGATAAAACTAAGTTAAATTACAGAAGTGATATTAAGCTAAACAAATTTACTTGATAATGTTGAAGTGAACCTCATGGAAGAAATTTAAAAAAGTATATAGGGCATGTTAGAGGGAACAATGGAGTCTGAACTCCAGAAAAATCTCCCTTTCATAGAAACTATTAGAATGACGAAAATTGTCAAAACTTTTTAAAAACTCTGAAAATTAACCCTTGGCTTGCAAAATTCCAGGGAACATTTTTTGAAGAAAAATAACTAAGAAAACTGAATTTTGTGGCATTTAACCAACACTAGTTCTATCCTCCTTTCCTCAGTCCCACAGTAATCTTGAAACTGTCCTCATCTACAATCATGGTGAAAGTCAGCAATCTAACAGCCACTGAAAGGAGTAGAAATGAATTGGATCTCCCCAAAGCTCCACTCCCTGAGGACTGTCACTGCTTAACCTGTCTGAAAATTTCCTTGAAACCACCACCACTCCTAAAGGTTGATTTTATTTCATCTGTGTTGAAGCTCCTCCTGTGTGAACAACTTGTTCTCAGTGTTGCTTGTCAGAAACAATCAGCAGAAATTGTTTAATATAGCAGCTTTCTGAGGCAGTGATAACAGTTGGGGCAAACAACAAACTCAGCAAAAAACTTCAAAAGTAAAGCTAGCAAATAAGATGTCCACAGGGGACTTTGAAAAGAAGACCTATTTCTGGGGATCAAGAAGTCCATGCACACATGGAAGGCTGTATGCATGTTCAGGAAAGACATGAGGAGGCCCTAAACTCTCAGCTCTGGCTCTCCTTGAGGATCTGCACAAAAAGGAAGTGAAAGCTAACACAGAGTTGTAACTAAATTCCTATCTGAGAATTGACAGTATGCCTCAATACAGAGAGAAGCCCTCAGCAAAAACCAAGAGACTTATTGGTTCTAAGAATGGAAGGAAATTTCTTCATTCACTAACTAACCATTAAACTAAATGAGCAGAAACTCAGAGATTGCACATAACAAAGAATACACACTTTGAATAAGAAGTGTAAATAACTTAAAAACAACAACAACTATTCCTGGGGAAGAGGAAAAAACTGACTTCAAGAGTTTGTTATTTAAAATGTCCAGGTTTCAACAGGAAATAATGAAACATGCTAAGAAACTGGAATGTATGGTCCATATACAAAATATATTGACTTTCTAAACAAAACCATTACATTATTTAATTTAAATATGACAAAATCAGGAAGACATATCTAAATAACTAAAGGAAAATATGAGAACAATGCCTCACTAAATAAAGGATGACAATAAATTTATAGACATTATTAAAAAGAACCTAATAGAAATTCTGGAGTTGAAAAGTATAATTAAAATTAAAAAATAAAACATCACTAGATGTCTCATAGTATATGTGAACTGGCATAAGAAAGAATTGGCAAACTTGAAGATAGATCAATTTAGATTACCTAATGCAAGGGACAGAAAGAAAAAGAATAAAGGAAATGAACAGTTTCTTAGACCCTGTAAACAGTATCAAACATACCAAAATTCATAAAATGGAAGCTCCAGAAGGAGAGGAGTGGGATAAAAAGTTAAAAAGAATATTTGAAGTCAAATGGCCAAAGCTTCCAAAATTGCATGATAAATATTAGTCTCTAAAAATACATACATAGACACACTGTAATCAAACTACTGAAAGCCAAATACAAAGAAAGAATCCTGAAAGTAGCAAGAAAGAACTGATTCCTCATGTGAAAAGGAAACCTCAATAAATTTAACAACCAGTTTCTCACCAGGAACCATGCAGGCCAATATAGGATTACATATTCAGTGTGTTAGGGAAAACAAAAACAAACAAAAACAAGAAAAACTCTTAACCAATAATTCTATATCCAGCATAAATATCTTTCAAAAATGAAGGAGAGGGCTTACCTGGTGGTGCAGTGGTTGAGAGTCTGCCTGCCAATGCAGGGGACACGGGTTGTGCCCCGGTCCAGGAAAATCCCACATGCCGTGGAGTGGCTGGGCCCGTGAGCCATGGCCGCTGAGCATGCGTGTCTGGAGCCTGTGTTCCGCAACGGGAGAGGCCACAACAGTGAGAGGCTCGCATACAGCAAAAAAAAAAAAAAAAAAAAAAAAAAAATTCCATACAAAATCTCAGACATAAATGTTCATACAATAATCATACATAATTAACTAAAAAGTGGAAACAACCCAAATGTCCATCAATTGATGAATGGATAAACAAATGTGGTAAACAATAGAATATAATATGCATATAAAAAGGAATTAAATAATGTTGCATGCTGTAGCATGGATGAATCTTGAAAATAGTATGCTAAGTAAAAGAAACCAGACTCTAAAGACTATGTATGTTATAATTAATTGTGTTTATATTAAATGTCCAGAATAGGCATATCCATAGAGATAGATATTAGATTAGTGGTTGCCAGGGGCTAGGGCAAAGAGAGAATGAGTGTGACTTCTAAGGTATAGAGTTTCATTTGGGGATGGTGAAAATATTTTCAAACTAGATAGCAGTGATGATTGCAAAACTTTGAGAATATATTTAAAATCACTGAATTGCACACTATAAAATAGTGAATATTATGGGATATGAAGTATATTTCAATAAAAAAAATAAAAGTACATAGCACTACATTCTATACACAAACCCACACTACATATAGTCATTTCAGCCATCGTATTTATATATACTATAGTACCAAAAAATTGTATAATTTCCACAACTTTTTTATTTAGTTGAAAGAAATAATATTATGGAATCAGAAGCAGTTATAAGAATCCAGGTTACATGTACTTTGAAGAAATTTTAAAAATTTGCAAAAATGTAATAAATGTCACTCTTCTTACATGTTTTTTGTTTTGGATTATGAAGTGATTTTCACAAAAATGTATGTAATTTACATTAATATGGAATAAATTTATTATTGTTATACTAAAATAAACTTATAAATAGATTTTAAGTTATTACTTTTCATTATAAATATGGTAAGTATTGATGCATATAAGCCACATACACAGAAGCTCTTTGGTGTCCTCAGGAATTTTTAAGAGTACAAGGTATTTCCAAGATCAGAAAACTTGTGAATCATTGCACACAGGCTTGCCTTTGAGATTTCAGTGGGAACAATATAGTTTCCAAGGGAGTGAAAAGTGGTTCCTGGAGTTGGGTGAAAGTATCTTATGCTTTTCATTTATGAAGCACAGACACACATATAATACATGAATGGATATACAAGTATATCTGGTATTAAAATTCCATGCAAGATTGTGACAATTAGAAAAATATATATAAATGGGCCCTTAGGGGGGATGATAATGGAATAAAAAGACTATAAATCCTACTGTAGGTTAAAATATAAGTTCTAGATGAGAGTGGTAATGTGCTTACTTAGCATCAGAGTATTTGTGGAAGAGCATCCACTTCACAGCTATTTTCTGTCCTCTTTGACTATAACATAACTCATTTACTTGGCTGGGTTTTTGGGTATGGGTCTCCATGATCACATAACTACCATGTCTGGTTGTCACAACCATGTAGGCCTTTTGTGTTCTTCTCATCCTGATCATTCGATTCCCTCAAAGGTTTCAGTACATCCTTAGCCTTCCTATACATCTCTTGGAGATGAGAAGCAAAGGGGATTTTAGTTGCTTTCCCATTCCATGGGGTCTTTGAAAGTGTCAGGCATCTGTTTCAAGTTTCTTTTTTCCCCATACACTTCAAGCTACATTTTCTAGTTGACTTTTTCAATGACCTATGTGTAAGAATGCTACTTCTCAAAAGTCCAGAGGAAGGTGGCTTAAAATATGTTTCTGCTCTTGGATCTTCAGCCACTATGTCTTGGTGGGCAAAGGAAGACAATATCACACTGATCTCAATGAACTAATAGCTCCTAAATTCTGATTACACCATAACTAATCTTTGTTTACTTCACTTAGGAAAATTTTATCTGTGCTCTGACTAAGGATGGCTAACATAGCATCCATGAAGCACTTTATGCTAATAACTAGAAGTCACTGTATTCTTCATTGTCACATAGATACTTTTTTAAAGAAAGTATTATATCTCAATCCCAATCTCCCAATTGGAAGACATATATACACTATTATGTATAAAATGGATAACTAATAAGAACCTGCTGTATAAAAAAATATATTATAAAATACTTACAAAATACTTTTTTTAAAATGTCAATTTCACCTGATCATGTCCTTGATGAAGCAGTAAATGTTATTACTTTTGTTAAATCCCAACTTTGAGAATATATCATTTTAATATTCTGTGCAAAAAATGGGTATATGTATAAGTATTTCTGCTGCAACAATGTCCAACCAATGATTGTCTCCAGGAAAAGTCCTTGGGAGACGTTTCAGCTATGCATTGACAGTCTCAGTTATGTCAATAGAAATTAAAGAATAAGCCATTGTCCTCAATTCAGTAAAAGCAGAAACCTTAAACTTATAATTTGGATACTGTCATTGCCATATGAGCTCAAAAATCTGGAAAGAGCTAATAAAATTAGTATATGTTCTTAGAATGTGTACATGAGAATTATTAAGTGGGAAAATTGAATACATTGATTTCTTTTTTCTAGGGTCAATTCCTTACTCTCACACTAAGAGTTTAATTACAAAATACTATCATGTAAGATGGACTTTCAAGATTTTTCAGGCCATTTAATTTTTCCTAAAGTTTTGTACTTACTGATATTACAAAATTCTTTTATATAGATTTTTATTCCCATGTATGTTACTTAAAAACAGCTGAGTGATATTATAGTTTCATTATATTGAGTAGATGAAATTCTTTCATTCAGAATTTATAATTTCTTAGGAAAATAGAACTTCTTCAGCACTCATAGCTTCTTTTCATCTGTGACAACACATTATTCTCAGTCTTTTCCATAAAAATTACAGAATACATGTTTTTGTCATTATTACTGTAATTAAAAAACTAAATTTACTAAATTCAGAGTGGAGACACACAAATTATTTAAAGTTGTGTTAATGATTCCTCTTTTAAAAAAAAATTTAAGATAGTATGCCAACAGCTTATGGTTCTATAAAAGATATTCAATTTATTTTAATAAAAGGACTTTGTTATAACTACTAACTTCTCAAAAAGAAATAATGCATTAAAATGCAATTATTAGTAGTAAGAGCTTCTATAGAAATTAGTAAATATATGTCACTTTACAAGCCATGTGAAAAACAGTGTGATACAAATAATGTGTGACACGTCTGAAACAATTGTGAGAAAAGCAATGATAGAGAATATAGTCTTCCAATTCATTTATTTTTAATTTTCAATTTATCTCTTGTGGAAGAAAGTACACATTCAGAAATCTGCAGAAATCAAAAGTGTACGAGTCAAGGGCTGAAACACAAGAATGGACATTTTACTCATCACTTTTTGGAATATTTAACAAGGACTACAGAGAGACATTTCAAGTGAGAAACTGGGGACAATGTCAGTGGAAAATCACTCTTCAATATTGAAAATAATAATAACATTTAGCACATAGGGAGTGTCTTTGGTAACGTATAGAAAACCACTTTAAGAAATGGTTTGTATATGTTTTCCTGAGGAGTCTTTTGAAAACCTAAATCCAATTAGGGCAACCTGATGTTATCGACTGCAGTGTAACTAAAGAAAGTGTTTGCCTAATCAGTTTTGTTGTAACCTTGCTTTCTGAAGCAATGCTGGATTAATGGAAGGATGATGCTTTTCAACAGAAGCTGCAAAGAGAGGATCTTAAAGAATTGGGATTTGTCAGTATATCTCCAGCACTTTCTAAGAAAGAGCATAGTCTGATAAAATGGTTGTAAGATTCTAATTCTCTTGGGAGAAAAAGTAAATAATTATAGTTTTATGTAATTATTCTCCATGACTTGTTACTTGCTAATAAAACATATTTCTGACAGTATTTGGCCATCCAATATGGTCTTTATACAAAATAAGATACAGTGACCAGAAAACATTCTTTTCCTAGTAAAATTCCTGTTTTTCTTCTGTATTATCTTCCTTTCTTTCCTTCTTTCTTTCTTCTTTCTTTCTTTCATTCCTTCCTTCCATTTTTTTAAAAACCAACTCAATGATATTTTTTATTGCCCCACTTCTTCACATGGGCACCATAATTCTCAAGTCTAATTATTAATTGGTAGAATTAGATTATTGAGTTATAGAATGATAGGTGTGAAATAAATGAAGTAAAAACTAAAAACCAAGAATAGCTTGATTTTGGGACTTCCCTAATGGTGCAGTGATTAATAATACACCTGCTAATGTAGGGGATACGGGTTCGAGCCCTGGTCTGGGAAGATCCCACATGCCGCGGAGCAACTAAATCCATGCACCACAACTACTGAGCCTGCACTCTAGAGTCTGTGAGCCACAACTACTGAAGCCCGCATGCCTAGAGGCCGTGATCTGCAACAAGAGAAGCCACAGCAATAAGAAGTCCGCGAACCTCAATGAAGAGTAACCCCTGCTCGCTGCAACTAGAGAAAGCCCGCACACACACAGCCAAATATAAAATTTAAAAAAAAAGAATAGCTTGATTTGAATGTGAGGTATCTTTAAAATACTGTTCCTCTATTCTCTTCTTTTAGACTATATTTACTGACACTTTACTTAATTGTTACAAGGCTGTCTGATCCTTTTACCTCCCTAAATTTTAATCTCCTCCTTGATCGTGGCATTATTCTAATGGAAGAACATTGAGAACAATGTTCCCCATTCAAAAACAAAACTAAGTTCTCTGGTAGTTTTCATTTCTCCTAGTAACACTATGCCTGGGCCTCATGTGATTTTTGATTCCCAGATTTCTTTGACTTTAAACTTATGAAAATGGGTACAGTCAATTTGCAGTTGAAAAATATCTTTCACATTATGGTAATGCATGAAAAACACAATATTATAAACCATTTTTTTATTTTATGTACACACAGATATACATAGATATACAAAATTTATATTTTAAATTGAATTTTCAGAAGGGATTTCTTTTTTTTTCTTAAATTATAAAAAGAATACATGAGCATTATTAAAAAATAAAACTAAGCAAAAATATGTTAAAAGACAGTTAATAAATTCTTTACCCTGTCACTATCTTTTTCTCTGAAATAGACAACCTATCTTCTAGCATACATCTCACAATCTTTTCATCTTGTTTTCATTGTCATATAAAATATTATCACACATAGCATACCTCTTGATTGGAGAGAATGCAATCTCTTTTGATATTACTTTCAGTACTGTAATTCTTAACATTCAATATGACTGATTGACAGGGTTTCTCAGAAAAACTAATTTCTTTTTGTGATACTGCAGTTTCATTTTATCAAAACTATATTCACCCAGAGTAACTTTATCCTAGATATATTCCATCCAAATATCCTTCTTGTTTTTACATTTCTCTGTTCCGGACTCCTATGCCTGGAAACATACACTGCCAGACCAACGCTTTAGAAATGCACATCCTATACACACACCCAGGTCTTATGTGGAGGGCTAATTAAAGACAAACAAACAAAAAACAAGCAGCAATACAGTAATGCAAGGGTGGGAAAATATTTTGAAAGGATCTCCTGCTCTTGATAGTAGCAGAAATATTTGGGTTATCATTTAAAAATGGAGGAAGTGAGAATGTCTACACCTTCTCCTCTTGTCCCAGTATTAAAAAAACTATAGCAGTCACAGCTCAGAAGCAGGAAGGTCAATGAAGCAAGTTAGATGTCTCACATCTTTGTCAGACACCAGTTTGTACTATGTAGATGCAGCCATGCTTTGTAGATGGAGCTGTTTTCTATATTTACTGCCCAGCCCGTGAGAACATAGTTATACTCTCTGAGCTTCTAAGACATTTCCCAGGGGAAAAAAAAATGAGGTTAAACAGTGAAAATGAGGGGGCTCCTTCCTGAGTAGCAATGTCAGATAAAATCCAGATGCCCAATTCAATTTGAATTTTAGTTAAATAATTAATAAATTTTAATATATGTCCCAAATATTGTATGTACTTTATACTCACCCCCCAAATAGCTGTTTATCTGAAATTCAAATTGAACTAAGCATTTTGTATTTTTATTTGTTAGTTATGGCAGCCCTGCTCCTGAGGAAATAGTTTTTCCTCAGCTGTTTCTCTCTTATCGTATTTTCCTGGACTACTCAAACAAGCTTCCATGTTTTTCCTGCACACTGTACAAACCAGTTTCCTCTCTGCTGCCTATTTGTCCCAACCCATATACCTGATGTTGTTTATTTTCCTTGCAATTATATAATGGATTTCACAAAAAGTATGTAATTTACTTTTTGAGGGGGCAGTGCTAGTGTAAATAGTGTCTGTTTTTTTTTTTTTTTTCAAATTCCAATTGTCCATTGCTGGTACATAGGAAAGCAAAGGACTTTTGTGTATTAACATTATATCCTGCAACTTTGTATCATCATTTATCACTTCCAGGAGTTTTTGTTTTCTTTTGTTTTTCCTTATTCTTTGGGATTTTCTAAATATACAATCATATCATCTGCAAACAAACATAGTTGTATTTCTTCCTTCCCAATCTTTATGCCTTTCATTTGCTTTTCTGTCTTACTGCATTAGCTAGGACTTTTACATCTATGTTGAATGAGTTTGGTGAGAAGGGATGTCTTTACCTTGTCCCTGATATTAAGGGAAAAGCATCTAGTTTCTCAGCAATAAGTGTGTTGTGAGCTGTAGATGTTTTATAGATGTAATTTATCCAGTTGAGGAAATTCCTCTTGATTTCATTTTCTAAATTTTTATCATATATGGGTGCTGGTTAATTGT
>NW_020838020.1:5189129-5204142 GCF_003676395.1 Aethalodelphis obliquidens
AAGATTATTCTACATAGCAAAGAAGAGAGGATGGTCTAAAGGAAGTAAAAACAGCAGCAGCAGGAAGATGATGAAATTACATCTATTAAAGGTTTTGTTACTGTTGTTTCCCTGATTGGTTTTCAAATACATAATATCAATTCCTTTTTTATACAAAAACTGTGTGATTAACTTGCTTAAGAGAAAGATTATTTAAAAATACTTAAATTAGCTCATATCCACCCCTTTTGTAGGATAATACTCATAAAACACAATAAATATATGTAAAAATTTAATAAAACTTTAAGCATTTTAACTATTAATAAATAATTTTATTTAATGTGATACAGTATCATTTAAAATTTTTTCCACATCATAAATTGTGTCAAATTGTTTGTTTTCAAGATTATAATTTAGCCTACACTTCCAAAAAAGTTTTGTACAGTTCTACAGTTCTATGTTCTTCATCCTTTTCTTTTTATTATTTATATTTCCTTTATTGATATACATACATCTATAGAAATGCGATTTTTATTTTCATTTTTAATGTGTGATTATTGTGCTACTAACTTGTATCTATTGACAATAAGACAATAAAATTATTTACAAACACAGTGTTGGTTTTTATTTCTATTTTTATTATTTTTTTAACTTTTCAAAACTTTGTCAAAGAAGTGGCAAAAACAGTGCCAATTTTCTTGGCTTCTACTAACTTTACACATGGCCTGTTATTTTAATGCTTTATTAGCAGAATTGACCATGCTTATAAGCAAGAGTAGGTGATTGTTAATATAATAATATTTTAGGGACACTGAAATAATGACCTTGCCTTGCACCAAAATATCCTACCCTGTCATACTAACATTTTAAATAATAACCTGATTAGTATTCTCAGCACACATTTGCTCATCTCACTTGCCTCTGGATGTCTCAAATTCTCAAAAATAATTTGACTATGCATTTCTCACTGTTGACATTCACCCCCTGTATCTTAAGTTCATCTCCAAATTCTGGAACATCATTCTGTTTGTAAGTGTTCATCTTTAGCTTTGATTTTCTTGCTTAGATATAGAGCCTGGCCTCTGCATCTTTCCTACACTAAATTATATTTTAATTATGTCATGTTTCAGAGCATCAGTCTGTGATATCACAAGTGGTCATAGTTCCTATTCATAAGCATCCCCCTAAAATACTTCAAAAACTTCCATCAGTACTTAACTCTATTTTTCCTTTGTGCTGACATTCTGTTGCCATAGATGACATTCACTTGCCATAGTTTTAGACCAGTGTAAAAAGTCAAATGCAGCGAGAAAATTTATAAAACCAAAATTATTGAGCATATAAAATATAACAGGAGCTGTTATGGGTTTCAGGGGTCCATCAAGATTTTACCTTTTGTGAGGTCACTAATAAGGAAGTATTGTTTATATACTGAGAAATATTTCTCCCAGGGAACTGTCTAGTAATTAAGTTCTAGCAGAGAAGTTGCTTTGGAAAAGTCTTATTCAACAGCAGAGATGTTAAAGATCTTCCTTTTATCATTTAGACATTATATAAAACAAACATTAGGAAGCGCAGTCGTTGAGAAATGGGATGTGTTTAGGTGCCAGGTGAGTTTAGACATACCTTCTCTAGAGACTCAGTCTTCTCTTTGCAATGGGAAGCTGCAAAGACTGAAAAATTCCTAAAAAGGATTAGATAAATTTGTAGAATAAGACACTCAAAATTTCTAAGGTAGTATTTTTCAAACCTAAATCATAATCTATCAGTGATTATTAAAATCCAACTATTTAGTCATTATTGGCTTAACATTTTCAAATAAAATCACAGAATGAAAGTATCAGAGTGCAAGAATATAGTAAGAATAATTATTACACAAAACTTGTTTGAATTGTCTCTGTGTTTACATTTATTAGTTTTGATGCATGATATATTTCTTATTATGGACCATAGTTTTTAAAACAAAATTGAGTTATAAGTTATTGAACTGGATACAGAGGTGAGGTTAAAAATGTATAATGGGTTGAGAAGGTCTGATAGAAAATGTAAACCATATGTTACCTAACATTTATATATTCAAATCTACTAACTATTCCAATTCAGCATCCAATCATATAGGAAACCATGTAGTCTAGGAAAAAAGGAAATAGGAATCAAATTAGTTTGAATTTCTTTACTTGATAATATTTTTTGTGAAATATTTTCCTCATAAAGCCAACCATATATTCTAGATTTATTTTTAACTCTTGGGCTCTTGCATAAGTTGCTGAAATTTCCTTTTTTTTCCTCAGAAAACCACTTTATGTATATATAGAAAGTCTTAGCTTTGAAACTCTTTGCAACAAAAGTTGAACTGAAGCTTATAACACAAACATTTCTACTTAAATTATTTTTTATACAATATGGATATATGGTTATATTTGATTCTAAATATTAATTTGGAAAGTAAGAATTTGATATTTAATTAATTGACTAATCAATGTAAAGGAAAAAAATAGTATTTTGAAATAATTAAGGGAAGGCTTACCATGTTTTTAAACTGGAGAACTTCAATAATTTTCTAAATGTAACAATTGCATTGTATATAAGCTCATAGATCATATGAATATAGATATTTTGAAACCAGACTTTTTTCAGGAATTCTTTGGTGTAAAAATTAAAACCAATTCAAAAACATGGTTTTTGTCCAGAATAAAACATGGAGAGTATATATATATATATATATATATATATATATATATATTCAAGTAAATAAGCACACACACACATTTGTGGAAAAGGTAAATTTTCCATATGTTTCCAGATGCAATGCAAAAATCTAAAAATATGTAAATATGGGAAGGTGGTAGTTACTCCCAGGAGAAAGAGCAAACTATGCCTTCTAGAGTACATTTGAAGAAGAAGCCAAGAATAATAAAGACGTAAAGAGAGGTTATTTTGATCTTCATAATAAAATCGAAGGTGAGCTTAATTTCTGAGATGATAAGATTTGGTGTTCTTCCACTTTAGGGTTGCCAGATATAGCAAATGAAAATACAGGACCCATAGTTAAATTGAATCTTATATGAATAAGAAATACATATACACATACATATATTTGCATTATAGACACATTATATATATAATTTTTAGTGAGTATGTTTGTGTAATATGTGGGATGTGCTTATACTAAAAAAAAAAATGTGTTGTTTATCTGGCATTCAGAATTAAATGTAAGTCCTTTTTATTGCCTGGAAACCTCACCCCACTCCTCTCTGGAAAGGTAGTAAATGTTTGGAATTCTTTCTTTGATAAGAAGAACAAAATTAATTTGATTTGAATAAAGAGATTAGTCAAATACTAGGAGAAACACTGTGAATTAATTAGAGGGATTTTTAAAATTTGTTTTTAATATAGTCCACGTTGCAAGGTGACCTTTTTCTTCAATGCTTAATTACCTTAAAACATAGAAAAGAAAATAGATTCTTAAATTTATATCAAATTTGGAATTGTCAGTGTGGGTATGATATAATCATTAAAATGCTGGAATTAGTTTAATCAAGGAAAAACTTATTTAATGTTCCTGGTTAAGGAGAATGTTTAGAAAAGATAACTGTTAGGAAAATAGTTATCAGATTAGAGAACAAAATAATGACAAAGAAAATATGGAAGCAGCTAAAGATTAAAGAATGAAAGTTGGATCAGGGATTGGGGCCCACTCTTCCTAAGTTAAAAGCTTAATAGTTGAGTTGCTACTGCCTGCAAAGTTGCTTACAACTTCTATCTGTATATTCAGTTTTATGAAACAGTGATAGAAAAGTGTGTAGAGTGAAATCAGGGTCATGAGCAATATTTCTGAAAATGGAAATCCTTGAAAAATGTTGGGAGAGGTGTCTAAGTTTATAAATGATAAGAAATGGTATAGATTTAGAGTGAGAACAGATTGTTGAATAAGGTGTTAGAAAAGTGGTGAAAAGGTAGCACTTGAGAATGAGAAAATTCCCTATTTTTGGATTAATAATAGCAGATAGAGCAAGAATTTTAAGACTTCAGTTAAAGAGATATTTCACTTTAATTGAGAGAGTAAAGTTTGCTCAAATAAAATTTGAGAATATAGAGACATTTGTCGATAATTAATGTATAAGATACAAAAGAATGAGCTAGGCACATTACTAAATAAGGCAGAAATAAGTAAAAGGCAAGTGTTTCAGGATTTTATTGACTGGAGAACATTCACCCCAATCATGGCTATGAATCACAGGGGAAAAATAAAAAATAATTCAAAAGGAGAGAGTCATATCACCTCACTCATGAGGAAGGAGGTTGTGTATAAAACTTTTCAACCTGTGTCAAGGAGTCAATGATAAAATGTTTGTTGTTTTGCCAGTCCTGGATGCTTTATATTTTGGAAATTGTCTGTGTAGTTGGAAGGTGACTGACACTGATTAAAAATTAATTAACTATGAACCTTCTAAAATGACCATCTGAATCTCAAAGAAAAATGTCTCCTTAGAAAGTAATTTCATTTTAGCTTAATTCAAGTCTCAGGCTAAGATGTTATTAGAATTTACTATAACTTCTCTGAATAAAAGATGAAACTAAAAAGTAAAACCATGAACATTATAGTAAAAAATCCCATGTTAGCAACCCAAAACTCTTCAAAAGGGAGAGTATTAGACTAAATCACATTTTAAATATGATATTAGATATTATACCTCTTTTATGTTTTTGTTTTCAAGAACCAGTCTAAGGTAACCAGCTCAGATTTCAAAAATACTATATAACACCCAGACAATAGAGATTCTGACAATTACTGGCAAAACATAAGCTTTGTATCATACTGATGTGTATATAGGACAACGGATAACTTGTGTGATCAATATCAACATGTAATGTTATATCAGTTGATGCACAGTGGTCAAGAGAATACATTTTATGTTCACACAGGTCTGTGCTAAATTTGAATTTTACTTTTGCTACTTACAAAATTTCTAAGCTTAAATGAGTATCTAATCTCTACAAGTCTCAGCTTTATATTTTAAATATAATAACAGGATTTCATAATTTGTTATAGAGATTTAATAAGATAATTCATGTCAAATATTTAATTCATACTAAATGTTATTGTCATCTTGCTATTTTGAAATGCTGAAGATTCCCATATTCAAAATTATGTGATAACATACTAACAAGTGTAAAATTTGAATTTTATGATGTTTATTAGTTTAATTACAAAATTAATTTCTTACCATGAAAGCTACTTTTTATGAATAATGCATTTGAAATGAACACATTTTCTTCCTTATTAATTGTCAAATTTTATTTCCTTAATTTAGGTCTAGTTAGTTCATTTTATTCGTGTTTCTCAAATATAAACACAATAGCATATATAATATTTTCAAATACATTGATTAGTGAACCCAATAACATAAAACCAATGCTACTACTTCTGTACTCTCAAAAATATATATTTTGGGCTTCCCTGGTGGCGCAGTGGTTGAGAGTCTGCCTGCCGATGCAGGGGACACGGGTTCGTGCCCCGGTCTGGGAATATCCCACATGCCGCAAAGTGGCTGGGCCCGTGAGCCATGGCCGCTGAGCCTGCGTGTCCGGAGCCTATGCTCTGCAACGGGAGAGGCCACAACAGTGAGAGGCCCGTGTACCGAAAAAAAAAAAAAAATATATATATATATATAATATAGACATATAGATAGATGTAGAAATAGGGCCTATACTCTCTACTGAGTAGCAAGTATTTTAGTTTGGACAAAGCTGAAATGAATTTATCATATTCATTACATGATGTTGATAATGTTTCCTCAAGAGCTAATGTGAGCCAAACACCACTGGGTTTTACTAATGAAAATATTTTTTGAATATTTAAAAATAAGAACAGTAATATAAAAATGTAGTACTTCTATTAATAAACTTATGTTTATCATAAAATGGTATATCTACTTTATGTAAAACAGCTGCCAGAAATAAATTTTAAAATATTACTCAGCCATAAAAAAGAATAAAATAATGCTATTTGCAGTGACATGGATGGACTTAGAAATTGTCATACTGAGTGAAGTAAGTCAGACAGAGAAAGACAAATACCATATGATACCCTTTATATGTGGAATCTTTAAAAAATTGTACAAATGGGAACTTGTTTACAAAACAGATTCACAGATATAGAAAACAAACTTATGCTTACCAGGGGGGAAAGCAGGATGGGGGAGGGATAAATTGGGAGATTGGGATCAACATATACACACTACTATATATAAAATAGATAACTAGTAAGAACCTGCTGAATAGCACAGGGAACTCGTCTCAGTATTCTGTAATGACCTATATGGGAAAATAATCTAAAAAAGAGTGGAAATATATATATATACAACTGATTCACTGTGCTGTACATCAGAAACTAACACACCATTGTAAACCAACTATACTCCAATAAAAATTTTTTAAAAGACATCTTCTTAAATAAGAAAATATATAAATAAGTAAAATATAGTTTAGATAATAAATTTTAAAAAACTAAATAGAAATTTTACTTTCAACAAACTGGGTATAGAAGGAATGTACATAATACAGGCCATATATGACAAGCCCACAGCTAACATCACACTTGATACCTAATAATAAATTTAACCAAGGAGGTGAAAGATCTCTACACTGAAAACTATAAAACAATCATGAAAAATTAAAGATCACCATAATAAGGCTAGTTACCATGTAATAACATATAAAGATACTACATTATTATTGACTGTATTCCTCACACTGTGCATTTCAGACATGACAAATTTATTTTGAAACTGGAAGTTTGTACCTCTTTTTTTTTTTTTTTTTTTGTGGTATGCGGGCCTCTCACTGTTGTGGCCTCTCCTGTTGCAGAGCACAGGCTCCGGACGTGCAGGCTCAGCGGCCATGGCTCACGGGCCTAGCCGCTCTGCAGCATGTGGGATCTTCCCGGACTGGCGCACGAACCCGTGTCCCCTGCATCGACAGGCAGACTCTCAATCACTGCACCACCAGGGAAGCCCGTGTCTCTTAATTTTTCTCACCTATTTCTTACATCCCCCATTCCCTTATCCTCTGGCAACCACCTGTTTGTTCTCTGTATCTATGACTCTGTTTCTGTTTTCTTATGTTTGTTCATTCATTTGTTTTTCAGATTCTACATATAATTAAAATCATGCAGTATTTGTCTTTTTCTGGCTGACTTATTTCACTTAGCATAATACCCTCTAGGTCTATCCTTGTTGTTACAAATGGCAAGATTTCATTCTTTTTATAGTTGAGTAATATTCTACTATATATATATATATATATATATATATATATCACATCTTCTTTATACATTTAATTTTTTATGGCCGGTTAAATTGCTTCCTTATCTTGGCTATTGTAAATAATGCTGCAGTGAACATAGTGGTGCACATATCTTATCAAATTTAGTGTTTTCATTTTCTTTGGGTAAATACCCAAGAGTGGAATTGATGGATGATATGGTAGATCTATTTTTAATTTTTTGAAGAAGCTCCATACTGTTTTCCATAGTGACCACTAATTTACATATAAAAAGAGATAAGAGTTGTGATTACCAGAGGCAGGGGTTGAGGGGTGGGGGAGTTGGATGAAAGTGGTCAAAAGGTACAAACTTCTAGTTATAAGATAAATAAGTACTCGGGTTGTAATGTACAACAAAATTAATATAATTAACACTGCTCTATTTATATTTTATAGTTGTTAAGAGAGTAAATCCTAAGAGTTCTCATCATAAAGAAAAAAATATCATATATTTTTTCTTTTTCTTTTGTATCTATATATGAGATGATGGATTTTGACAAAAAACTTATTTTTATCATCATTTCATGACGTATGTAAGTCAAATCATTATACTGTATGTACATCTTAAACTTATGCAGCATTATATGTCAATTATATCTTTTAAAATGTGGGAAAAAAAGAAACTTCAAGAAGACAAAAATAAAAGGAAAGATAGTCTGTGCTCATGGACTGGAAGAATTGCTAAACTGTCCACTCTACCCAAAGCACTAAACATTCAAGGCAATGCCTATCAAAATTCCAGTGGTATTTTTTACAGAAATAGCAAAAACAATCCTAAAATATGTTTGGAGACACAAAAGACCCTGAATAGCTAAAGCAATCTTGAACAAGAAGGCAAAGCTGGAGGCATCACATTTCTCGATTTCAAACTATATTACAAAGCTATAGTAAACAAAACAGGAATAAAAGCAGACACATAGATGGATGGAACAGAATAGAAAGCCCCAAAATAAACTCATACATATAAGGACAATTAATTTTTCAGCCCAGAAATACACCCATGCATATTTGTCAATTAATGTTTCTCTTCAAACTGATTTAATTAGACATGTTAAGGTACCACTGTTGTTAGGACTCTGTTTGTAAATATTTTCTGCCATAATTATAAATTTTTCCAGGTATCACACTCAGTTTCAACTATCATAGAATCAGAAGTATTTCTCCCAAGCTCTCCTCCATATAAAGAAGTAATATGTATAATAATTTTAAAATAGTCCTCCTAACTTTGGGAAAACTTTGTCGTACTCCAACACACACACACACACACACACACACACACACCAATATTTTCAAGCCAAGAATATATTATGGGGAAGGGATAATCTCTTTAAAAACTGGTTCTGGTAAAACTGGATGGCCACATGGAAAAGAATGAAACTGAACACTATCTTATACCATATACAAAAGTAAAAAGTCAACCCAAAATGGATTAAGGAGTTGAATATCAGCCCTAAAGCAATAAAACTACTTGGAAAAAAAATAGGGGGTAAGGTCTTTGACATTGGTCTTGGCATCAATTTTATGGACTTGGCACCAAAAGCAAAAATAAACAAGTGGGACTACATCAAACTAAAATGCTTCTGCACAGCAAAGGAAACCATCAACAAGTGGGAGATGCAACTTATAAAGTGGGGAAATAATATTTGCAAACTACATATCTGATAAAGGCTTAATATCCAAAATATATGAGACACATACAAAAAACAGAAGCTTAATGAAAAGGTAAGCAAAGGACCTGAACAGACATTTTTTTTTTTCAAAGAAGACATACAAAGAGCCAACGGATACATTAAAAGGTGCTCAACATCACTCATCATCAGAGAAATGCAATTAAAAATCACCATAAGGTATCACCTGACATTGGTTGGTGTATCTATTGTCAGTGAGACAAGAGATAACAAATGCTGGCAAGGATGTGGAGAAAAGGAAACTCTTGTACACTGTTCCTGGAAATGTAAACTGGTACAGCTGCTATGGAAGATAGTATGAAGATTCCTCAAGAAACTAAAAACAGAGCTATCATAAGATCAAGCAATCCTACTTCTGGGTATACATACAAAGGAAACAAAATCACTATCTTGAAGAAATACTTGTGCTACCATGTTCATTGCATCATTATTCACAAGAGTCAAGGTATAGAAACAACCTAAGTATCCATAAACAAATGAATGGATTTTACAAATGTGAGATATAGATTAAATATATATATATGTATATATACATATACAGTAAGTCACCTACATACAAACCTTCAAGTTGAGAAATTTCAAAGTTGAGAACGTGCGTTCACATGTCCAATCAAGTAAGTCAGTTCACATGTCTGACATACATTGTCACGTGCGTGCATCCTCTACAAGTGGTTGTGCTTTTGTGTACTTTACTCTACAGTACTGTATACAGTATAGTAGTAGAGTGTCTTTATTTCAAGCCCAGGATGTCCAGAAGCAAGCATAAAAGCAGTGGTGATGTAGCTGGTACACAAAGTTTGCAGCAGCTGTTCAGAGTGTAATCCAGTGTTACCATGTTATCTACGGTGTGAAAAGAAGAGTTATTACCCAGATATCACTGGATCATTTTTTTCAAGAGGGTAGATAGAATCGAATAAGCAAGGAACCAGAACTTATGCCATCAGTGTCAGGCATGAGTGAAACTGCAGCTTGCCCTCCAGCTCCTATTGCTGATGATCCTTCAGCTCTACCATCTCCCACCTCCTCTCCCTACTCCAGTCTTCTTTCTTGTTCACTCGATGCCAGACCCTGTATGCCAGCTGTTGTATTGTACGACTGTACTTTTCAAGGTATGGTACTGTAGATTAAAAATGTTTTCTTTATTTTTTTGTGTTTGTTTTTTATGTATTATTTGTGTGAAAAGTATTATAAACCTATTACAGTACAGTACTATATAGCTGATTGTGTTAGCTGGGAACCTAGGCTAACACTGTTGGACTTACAAGCAAATTGGACTTAACAAACGTGCTCTCAGAACAGAACTCATTCGTATGTAGGGGACTTTCTGTATATATATAAAGTGTGTGTGTATCTATATATGTCAGCCTTAAAAATAGAAAGAAGTCTATAGATAAACCTGGAGGGAATTGTGCTAGGTGAAATATACCAGACTAAGAAAGACAAATACTACATAATATCACTTAAATGTGTAATCTAAAAAAAAGGTCAAACTCATAGAAACAGAGACTAGAATGGTTGTTGCCAGGTTCTGGGAAGTAGAGGAACTAGGGAGAAGATGGAAAAAGAGTGCAAATTTTCAGTAATAAGATGAATAAGATCTGAAGATACAATACGTTATATGGTGACTAAAGTTGATAATACTGTTTGGTACTGTATAAATGAAATTTGCTAGAAGAGTAAAACTTGTGTTCTCAACAACAACAAAAAGTAAGTATGTGAAATGATAAAGGAATGGATATGTTAATTAACTCAGTGATGGGAATTCATTTACAATGTATATTAAATCATGTTCACACCTTATATCACAATTTTAATTTTCAATTATATTTCAAAAAATTAAAATAAATAATAGAAGCTTTACTTTCAGATAAATAAAGAGCTGACAGTAATCATTCTAAAATGTATTAGGTGTTGCCGATATTGAGATTTAGGAAGACTCATCAGTTTTTCTTCAAATTTTATTAAGATATAATTGGCATACAACACTGTATAAGTTTACAGTATGCAGCATAATGATTTGATTTACATATATCATGAAGTGATTATCACAATAAGTTTACTGGATATCCATCATTTCATATAGGTACAAAATTAAAGTAGAAAAAAATTATTCTTGTGAAGAGAACTCTTAGGATTTACTTTCTTAACAACTTTCATATATAACATACAGCAGTGTTAATGATTCATGAGTTTTAAATTGCCAAAATGGCATAACTAACCTATTTAGCGAGTGTCTTCAACTTGACTTTAATTTAGGTAGCAGTGATATATGAGCATTCTAACATCAGCAAAGATGCTCGATGACTAGTGAAGATAAATGTTTCCCGTGTTTTCATTCCTACTCAGTAGTTTGAGAGCATTCTTTAAAGAGTTAGAACACGTGATATAAAATACTGAAGTTTGTCTATCTTCTGTGCACTCCAAGTATCCACTTAGGACTGAAGTATGACCAGGAAAGAACTACGCTGTTGAATATCTATGCCCTTGCTTTTTAAGATTATATCTTTTTATTTCAGAATTTTTGAAGTCTTTAAATTTATTTGGTTTATTATCCTTCCCTATATATATATCACATACTGTAAATTATACATACTTAAATGATAAGAGTTTAAAGAAAGTGAAACCACCTGGATATTCACTAGATTTTTGATAGTAGAATATACTTTTATATGCTTATGTAATTTATCTTATTTCTTTCATAGTATCCATAGTAGAGAGAAAACTCAAAAATCTCAATTTTTCATAGATCAACCTATATATAACAATAAAATTAAATTTAGGCTTTTTTTTCTTTTAAAATAATTCTCTTTAATAGTGTAAGGTTTATATATGCTGAGTCAGTATAGAAAACTTTAAATAGGTAATAGAGTAGCTGATTGAAGGAGAGTTCAAATACATATGTTTTTATTTCATTCTAAAGAAGGAATTACCACTTTAGAAAGGTGAAAAAGTCTGAGATTTTTCTACACAATCATGACTCTTTTATATTAACTCAGTTTGCTACCCTTGTATGTATTTGTACTGATAATCAGAATGTAAGATGAAGTAGTTGAAGAGACAGAAGTGTAATTAAGGGATCTTTCATTCTGCAAATATTAGGAACTTTAAAGTCTTAGCTCTAACTCTTTTGAGAGTTCCACCCCATCATCCCCAATTGATAGATATGTAGTTCTGTCGATATCACGTTTATTCATATAGGACCCATATAATTAAAAAATTCTAAGAGGCTTAAAAAAATAAGACAACACAACACTTCAAGGAGAATCAGCTTGATTTTATTTTGCTGAAAGAAGGAGAATGGAAAGTGAATGAGGGGTAAGAGAGTGAGTGAGAGACAGAGAGACCCATCGTATTACTGACTTAAGATAAATTGTAGAACAAACTAATACTAACATCTCCTTAACTCATTCTTTGATTCTAAAAGAAATGATGAAGAATCTTACATTATCTGATATTTTTGCCACTTAGTAATGTTCTACCAAAATTCTCAAAAGCATCCTTTCCTTTAAAGACTAAAGACCTAGGGCTCTTAACCCAGTATCATGTCTGAAGAACAAGATTTTAGATACTAATATTATACTGTAAATAATGTTACCACCTCATCTTCCTACAGGATTATACAACATTAATATTAAATTCCATGGACACTCTTCAAGCTGACTTTTTTCTGAATTTTGTAAGATTATTTAAAATACAGGATAAATAAAGATTTCATCCCTCAGGAAAATAACTTAAAACAATTTTTTTTGCGGCATGCAGCCCTGTCACTGTTGTAGCCTCTCCCGTTGTGGAGCACAGGCTCCGGACGCGAAGGCTCAGCGGCCATGGCTCACGGGCCTAGCCGCTCCGTGGCATCTTCCTGGACCGGGGCACGAACCCGCGTCCCCTGCAACAGCAGGTGGACTCTCAACCACTGCGCCACCAGGGAAGCCCAACTTAAAACATTTTTAATGGACTTTTAAAATACTTCAAATACCTCATTATTTTTTGAAAACTATATCTGATGCCTTCATCGTTCTTTATATTTGTATACTTAATGTTTCACATAATATGTATTAATATAAAGACAAACAGAAGTAATATTAACTAAAGGAAACCAGCATGTTAAAACATTTAATATACCATCAGCATTGTGATAGGTACTTTAACATATTATTTAACTTAATTATTACAAAGATTCTCTAAGGAAACATTAAGTGCATTTTACAGGTCAATTAACTCAAGAGATGTTTGATACCTTGCTGAAGGACACAAAACTAATTGAAAACCCCATTTCCCTGACTCAAGTCTATATGTTTAAATTTAACTAAACTATAATTTCCAAAAGTTAGTCACAGATTTTGTAGTAAAAAGCCTTGACATATAAATGGTAATTCCCTGCTTCCATTCAAAATTGTCTTCCTCCATTCTTCATCAATATTTTACTGTAAACACTCACTCATATGTTCAGGACTACCTGTGTTTGAAACCAATTCTAGAATTGGGAAGAAGATATATATCAAGACTCCTTAAAACTTGAGCTATCAAGATATTGTTATTTAGGCTTTCAGTTTCTTATTCAAAACCTTTGACTATATCCCTACTTCTTCTGCCCAAGATAGGTGGAATTCCTTATCTCAGGTGATTATCACTCTAATCTGGATCCAGGTGATCTATGTATCTTTTCCTTGTCTTAGTTAAGTTTCTTCAAACTGAGATCTTGCTTGGTTGGATATATATTAACTGTTTTCAGAATTTGAAATTCCTCTTGACCAGGTTAATTATTAATCTCTATTTTCCTCATTTTGATGTAAATTCTTTAGATGTGAGCTCCACCTCTTTGCCATATCATTCCTTTCATTATTACTATTATCAAGCAAACTTTGAAGTTCCATCCAGACTTCCTCTGTGACTAATGGATGATTCTGTTAATTTTCTTCTCACTTTTAACATGAATTTGTAACACGGTTTCCAGGTTTTTTAAATTCTACATATTTTAAACAGTATAAAGTTTGAAAATTCTATATATTTTCTCTTCACCTTTTCTCCCTTCCCTTATAATCCTACTTACAGAAACAGTACACTTAACATAATTATAATTTTATAATTTTACTTCATTCATATAGTTTCAGGCGAGTAATATTCTCTTGTGAAAAATGAGCTACTTAAACAACCATTCATTACCAAATATATAAATTATATGATAGATTGTCAATGAAAAATTAATTTCCTCTTAAGCCCTAGATAAAATCATTTGATCATGTATATTCAAAGAATAATTAAAATATACATATATTGAATGAAATTCAAATGAAACATTTGTACCATTTCTTTGATATTCTTTTTATGTAACTTCACTATGATTATAAGTAAACCAGTCAGTTAGCATAGTAAATTACATATTTATATAATTTTTCAAGTCAAAGATCAAATAACTCTCCTATGTGCTAATATATTAAAAATAAATTTTTTATTCTGAAAATTTTTAGGCATTAAGTTATTTTAGTATATTTTTGTAATTCAGTGTGGATAAACTGACAAAATGACTAAATGAGTTGAGGATATAAAACCCAAGGGTGACACAAAAGAGACTTTTCTTTTAAGTTGTGACTTAATTAAATTATCATTCAGTACAATACTTATGATAACATGTTTATTGCTCATTCCATGTCCTGCTGTGCAATGAGACACAAGAGACAGTAAATATGGAATTAAATGCCAATAGGTTGCAACTTTGTAAACACATAAAATCCAAAATGGCATAAAAGCTCTTGAGTCCTGCTGATTCCTAATTGTCGTCTGTGGCATGCTTTATTCTACATTGCTTTAAAGTAGCTGATATTACATTAAGCTCCAAATACCTTGTACTTAAGAAAAACTAATTCTTTAAATTATGATAATTCTTAGAAATTATACTGATTTTTTACTTAGTTAATAAAATGTATTCTTAATAATTACTTTCAAGTAGCAAATTTCAATAGAAAGCCCTTTATATGGATTGAAAATGGTAGGAAAAAATTATACTAGCAAATCATTATCAC
>NW_020838020.1:5204242-5227390 GCF_003676395.1 Aethalodelphis obliquidens
TTTTTTTTTTTTTTTTTTTTTTGCAGTACACGGGCCTCTAACTGCTGTGGCCTCTCCTGCCGCGGAGCACAGGCTCCAGATGTGCAGGGTCAGCGGCCATGGCCCACAGGCCCAGCCGCTCCACGGCATGCGGGATCCTCCCGGACCGGGGCACGAACCCGCATCCGCTACATCAGCAGGCAGACTCTCAACCACTGCGCCACCAGGGAAGCGCCCATTATCACTTTTTAAAAGCACTCCTATTTTTTATTAGCAATAAGTTTTTAAGTATGAAAAAGTTTCTTCATGTCTATAAATTATATTTCTCCTACTAGTGGTTTATTTAACCTCATCACCAATCAGGAAAGATACATTCTGGGTTTTTTTCAAATTTTATTTTGTGACATTAGTCAAATATAAACAAGTATTCTTATGACTTTTTAAAATTTTTTCTCCTGAGAAATGCAAACATTCTTGGGGCTACTGATAAATTGGCTCTCACAGTAAACAACCAGTACTAGAGTACCAGCAAACAAAAAAGGTTAATCTGAATTAGACAAAGTAAATCTTACCAAGTTATCATTCTGAACTTCATTCCTTTCTTTTGAGAAATTACTCCATTCCTAAACTTTATATCTGTGAATCCATAAATATTTTTTTGCTCCATCCTTTTACATATCTTTTAATTTATTGTTGACATACAATATTATATTAGTTTTAGGTGTACAACATACTGATTTGACTTTTCTATGCATTATGAATTGATCTCAACAGTAAGTCTAGTCTGTCTCTATACAAAGTATTACAATATTATCAGCTATAAACTCTATACTGTACATTACATCCCTGTGACTTATTTATTTTATAACTGGAAGTTTGTGCTTCTTAATCCCCTCCACATATTTTGCCCAACCCCCTAACCCCCACCCCTCTGACAACCACCAGTTTGTTCTCTGTATCTATGACTCTGTTTTTGTTTCCTTATGTTTGTTCATTTGTCTTGTTTTTTAGATTCCACATAAATGTGAAATCATATGGCATTTGTCTTTCTCTGTCTGACTTATTTCACTTAGCTTAATTTCCTCTAGGTCCATCCATGTTCTTGCAAATGGTAAGATTTCATTCTTTTTTAATCACTGTGTAATAGTCCATTTCATATTTGTGTGTGTGTGTGTATGTATGTGTGTGTGTGTGTGTATACATATCAATCATATCTTCTTTACCCATTCATCTATCAATGGACACTTCAGTTTCTTCCATATCTTGGCTATTGTAAATAATGCTGCTATGAACATAAGTGTGTATATATCTTTTAAAATAATGTTTTCATTTTCTTCTGATAAATACCAAGAGATGGAATTGCTTGATCATATAGTTCTATTTTCAATTTTTTGAGGAAACGTCATACTGTTTTCAATAGTGACTGTACCAATTTACATTCCTATCAGCAGTGCACAAGGGTTTCCTTTTCTCCACATCCTCACCAACATTTGTTATTTGTTGTCTTTTTGATAAGAGCAGTTCTGACAGGTGTGAGGTGATATTTCATTGTGGTTTTGATTTGCTTTTCCCTGATTAGAAATGTTGAACATCTTCTCATGGGTCTGTTAGCTATGAGCATGTCTTCTTTGGAAAAAAAAATGTCTATTCAAGCCCTCTGCCCAATTTTTGAATGAGATTGTTTAATTTTTTGATGTTGAGTTGTGTAAATTCTTCATATATTTTGGATATGAACCTCCTAACAGATATATCATTTGCAAATGTTTTCTCCCATTCAGTAGACTGCCTTTTTCTTTTTGTTGAAGGTGTCTTTCACTATACAAAAACTTTTTAGTTTGATGCCATCTGATTTGTTTATTTTTTCTTTTGTTTCCCTTGCCTGAGGAGACTGAAATTTAAAAATATTGCAGAGAGTGACCAAGATGGTGGAGTACAGTGATCCTGAGCTCACCTCCTCTCACAAGCACACCAAAATCACAACGATCTGTAGAACACCATTGATGAAGAAGACTGGAACCTACCAGAAAAGATTTTCTACAACTAAGGACATAAAGGAAGAACCACAATGAGACAGGTAGGAAAGGCAGAATCATGGTATAATAAAATACCATAACCCCTGGATGCATGACCCACAAACTGGAGAATAATTATATTGCAGAGGTTCTCCCACAGGAGTGAGAGTTCTGAGGCTCACATCAGGCTCCCCAGTCTGGGAGGTCAAGCACTGGGAGAATGAGACCCAGAGCATTTGGTTTGAAGGCCAGTGGGGCTTAATTGCAGAAACCCCACAGGATTGGAAGAACTAGAGACTTCACCCTTAAAGGGCACACACAAGATCTCACATGCACCAGGACCCAGGGCAAGAGCAGTAATTTGATATGACTCTGGGCCAGAACTACCTGCTGGTCTTGGAGAATCTCCTGGAGAGGTGGTGGTGGTGGGGTTTGTGGCTCCCCCAGGGAACATGGGCACTGGTAGTAAACATATCTGGGAAAGTTCAATCACATGAACACCTCTGCTGGTTGCTGCCAACTTGGCTCATTAGTGTTAAGGCCTGGCCCCACCCAACAGCCTGTAGGTGCCAGTGCAGGGATGCCTCAAACAAACAACTAACTGGGTAGAGACACAGCCCTGCCTATCAGCAGGTAGGCTGCCTAAAGACTTTCTGAGCCCAAAACCACCTCTAGACAAGCCCCTATACAAGATCCTGCTCACCAGAAGCCCAAGACCCAGTTCCACTCACCAGTGGACAGACATCTGCCCTTCCCTCCAGGAAATCTGCACTTATCTTTGTTTATCTTTTTTTTTTTTTTTTTTAATTTGCAGTATGCGGGCCTCTCACTGTTGTGGCCTCTCCTGTTGTGGAGCACAGACTCCAGATGTGAAGGCTCAGTGGCCATGGCTCACGGGCCCAGCCGCTCCGTGGCATGTGGGATCTTCCCAGACCGGGGCACGATCCCATGTCCCCTACATTGGCAGGCAGACTCTCAACCACTGCGCCACCAGGGAAGCCCTGCACTCATCTTTAAACCAGCCTCACACACCAGACCCACCACCAGGTAGACAACAGACACAGAAAACTATGATCCTAAAGCCTGCAGACTCAGCCCAACCACAGCATTCCAGACCCTACTCTGGGACCAGATGGGTCCTGGCCCTGGCCACTAGCAAGCCAACAAAACCTTAGGGACACACCAAACCCCATACCCAGCTGTGTCAAGAACTGCACACCCAACCAACAATCTGAAACAAGCTCTGGGGATCCCTGGTCTCTGCAGCTCTGCCTGCCATTAGTCCATCACTAATGCAAGGACCTACCTCTAATTGCCAGTGACTGGGCAGCAGCCTTTGGGACTTGATTCTGACCACCAGTGAGGCAGCACTAACCCCAGCACCAATTAGGCTTCTGAAACTAGCCACCATATGACCAGGCCCTACAGCAGCCAGCAGCATTCACACAAGACATGGTCTAGCAACCAACCAGGCTAGAGGCCAATCAAGCCTACCAGACTGCACACACAGTCAGCCCACCACAATAGAAGGACCCATGCAGCCTTCTAAGGGGGAACCTCTAGAGTATATAGTTTGGGTGACAAGATGAGAGTATACTGCTGGGATACATAGGTTGTCTCTACAGCAGGACACTTCTCCAAGGTTGAGAAACATAACTAACCTACCACATACAAAAAAATACAAATAGCAACTTAGACAAAATGAAGTGGTAGAAGAATACGTTTCAGATGATGGAAAAAGATAAAACCCCAGAAGAAGAATTAAGTGAAGTGGAGATAGGCAATCTACCTGAGAAAGAGTTCAGAGTAATGATAATAAAAATAATCAAAGAACTCAGGAGAAGAATAAATGCACAGAGTCAGAAGTTTTTAACAAAGAGTTAGAAAATATAAACAGAACCCAAACAGATGAAAATACAATAACTAAAATGAAAAACACACTAAAAGGAATCAGTAGTAGACTAAATGATTCAGAAGAATAAATCAGTGAGCTGGAAGATAAGAGTAGTAGAAATCACAGCCACTGAACAGAAAAAAGAATGAAAAAAAAATGAGGACAGTTTAAGAGACCTATGGGACAATATCAAGTGCATGAATATTCTCATTATAGAGGTCCCAGGAGAAGAAAGATAGAAAGTGCCTGAGAAAATATTTGAAGACATAATAACTGAAAACTTCCTTAACCAGGGAAAGGATACTATCACTCAAGTCAAGGAAATGCAGAGTCCCATAAAGGATTAACTCAAAGAGGAACACACCAAGACACATTGTAATCAAAATGATAAACAGAGAAAATTAAAAGCAACAAGAGAAAAGCAACAAATAACATACACAGGAACTCCGATAAGGCTACCAGCTGATTTTTCAGGATAAACTCTGCAGGCCAGAAGGAAATAGCACAACATATTTAAAGTGATAAAAGGGAAAAATCTACAACCAGGGAAATTCTACTCAGCAAGGCTCTCATTCATTGATTTGATGGAGAAATCAAAGGCTTTACAGACAAGCAAAAGCAAAAAGAATTCAACATCACCAAACCAGATTTACAACAAATATTAAAGGAACTTCTGTTGGTGAAAAAGAAAAGGCTACTACTGGAAACAAGAAAATTACAAAATGAAAAAGCACACCAGTAAAAGTAAATATACAGTAAAGGTAGGAAATCATCCACATGCAAATCTAGTAGGAAGGTTAAAAGACAAAAGTAGTAAAATTGTCTGTATCCCACAATAAGCAGTTAAGGGATACATAAGACAATTAGATGTAAAATATATCAAAAACAGTAGCCATGAGGGCAGGAGAGTACAAATGCAATGTTTTTTTAATGCATTTGAAATTAAGAGATCATTGACTTAAAACAATCATGTATATATATAGACTGCTATACAAAAATTTTATGGTCATTGCAAACCAAAAATCTATAATAGATATACTCACAAAGAAGTAAAAGGAATCCAAACATAACACTAAAGATAGTCATCAAATCACAAGAGAAGAAAACAAAAGAAGGAAGGGAAATACAACCCTACAAAGACAAATCCAAAGCAATGAACAAAATGGCAGTAAGAATATACATATCAATAACTACTTTAAATTTATTTATTTATTTATTTATTTTATTTTTGGCTGTGTTGGGTCCTCATTGCTGCACGAGGGCTTTCTCTAGTTGCAGTGAGTGGGGGCTACTCTTCATCACAGTGCACAGGCTTCTCATTGCAGTGGCTTCTCTTGTTGCCAATCAGAGGCTCTAGGCAGGCGGGCTTCAGTAGCTGTGGCACATGGGCTCAGTAGTTGTGGCTTGCAGGCTCTAGCACGCAGGCTCAGTATTTGTGGCGCATGGGCTTAGTTGCTCCACAGCATGTGGGATCTTCCCGGACCAGGGCTCAAACCTGTGTCCCCTGCATTGGCAGGCGGATTCTTAACCACTGCACCACCAGGGAAGCCCTCAATAATTACTTTAAATGTAAATGGATTAAATGACCCAACCAAAAGATATAGAGTGGCTGAATGGATAGAAAAAACAGACCCATATATATGCTGCTTACAAGAGACCTACTTCAGATCTAGAGACAAATACAGACTGAAAGTGAGGGGATGGAAAAAGGTATTCCATGCAAATGGAGATCAAAAGAAAGCTGATTGTAGCAATACTTATATAAGACAAAATTGACTCTAAAATAAAGACTGTTACAAGAGACAAAGAAAGACACTTCCTAATGATCAAAGGATCAATCTAAGAAGAATATATAACAATTGTAAATATATAGGCAGCCTACATAGAAGCACCTAAATGTATAAGGCAAATATTAGCAGACACAAAAGGAGACATCAACAGTAACACAATAATAGTAGGGATAAATCAGGAGTTTGGGATTAACAGATACACACTACTATATATAGAATAAACAACAAGAACCTATGGTATAGCACAAGGAACTATATTCAATATCTTGTAATAAGCTGTAATAGAGAAGAATCTGAAAAAGAATATATATATACATATATATATGTATATATATATATATACACACACACACATAAAACTAAATCAGATTGCTGTACACCTGAAACTAATACACTATGAATAAACTATACTTCAATAAAAAAATCTTAAAAATTTAAAAATTAAATTAAAAAAATGACTTCCTCAAAATCAAACAGTACACAAGAGTTGATTAGTAGTTGCCTAGAGTTAAAGTTATTGGGGAGTAGGGAATAGATATTAACTGCTAATGGGCATGGAGTTTTTTTGAGGGATGAGGAAAACATTCTAAATTTGATTATTGCTAAGGTTGCTGAACTTTTAACCATACTAAAAAAAGTTGAATTGTACATAAAATGGGTGAGCTGTATGATATATTAGTTATATCTCAATAAAACTGGTAAAATATCAAATAGTAAATTAAGGAGCCAACATTCAATGAGAGTGTAGTATCTCAAAAGTGTGTGAAGCTATCTGTCTATATACAACAGGGAGAACTTGAGAGTTTCCTGAAGAATACTCAATGCATAAAGTTGTATACAGGAAAATGATCTGCTGTATGGTGTGAAGACAAAGTAGACATCAGACCAGAAGAAACTGAGAGGACAGAAAAGACAAATTTAATCTATTCAAAAATGTTTATGAGAGTCAGTATCAAGATGGAAGAATAGGAAGATTCTGAGCTTACCTCCACTCACAGACACACCAAAACTACAACTACATTTAGAACAACTATCTCTGAGAATGACTTGAAGACAAACAGAACAGATTGTCTATAACTAAGGCTATAAAGAAAAGGCCACAATAACAGATAGTAGAGATGTAGTCAGAAACCATACCTCTAATGTGATGACCCACAGGAGGGATACCACAACCATGGAGGTCCCCCTTAAGGAGGAAGGGGTCTGAGTTAACAATCAGGCTCCCCAGCCCAGGGGAGCACTATCAAGAAAATGAACCCCACATTATCTGGCTTTGAAAACCAACAGGGTTTATGTCTAGGAAACGAAGACTCTGCTGTTGAAAGGCTCATACACAAACTCACTTTTACATAACATTGTTCCAGCACAGATGCAGCAGCTTGAAATGCACCTGGGTCATATGAGAAGGAGATTCATGGGCTAATATTAGGGTGGTGCCAGAGGGGTAGGGATCTGGTGGAGCTTTCTCCAGAGATGAAAGATTGGCCAGTGTCATTATCTTTTTTTTCTTTTTAACTTTCCTTCCACCTAGCTGGCCTGGTGCTGGAAAGTGTCATATCTATCACTCTCAATTACCCAAGCTACCACTGTGTGCCCTGCCCCAACCTACACTGATGTCCTGGCTGGGCCTTCCAAACTGGCTCCCACCTCACCCCATCCAGTGGACTACACCAGGTGGCACCAGCACCCCTTCAAAGTGGCTTTTGCTCTGGAGGACCCAGCCACATACACAAGCACACCCAGAACAGTCCTAACTGGTCCTTATAGCTGGTTGTACCAAGGGCCAGCCATGCACATCAGTGCACCCACAACAGTCACAGAATGACATCTCAGCCAGCTGAGTCTGGAGCTAGCCTTGCCCATCAGCACACCTGCAAAAGTCTCAGCATGTAACAGGAGGGTACATACAGCCAAAACAGGGGTGCCTCTGGAGCACCTGGATCTGGTTATCAGGGGAGATTACACCACTGGGCCCCACAGACACCTTCTACATAAGGTCACTCCTTCAAGGTTGGAAGAAGTAGCTAAAATACCTAATACATAGAAACAAACATAGAGAGTTAGGCAAGTGAGGAGAAAAAGAATACCTTCCAAATGAAAAAACAAGACTAAAACCCAGAAAAAGAACTAAATAAAATAGAAATAAATACTTCACCAATACACAGTTCAAAGAAATAGTCATAAAAATGTCACCAAACTCAGGAGAAAAATGGATGAACTCAGTGAGAACTTCAACAAAGAGATAGAAAATATAAAACAGGAACCAATCAGAACTAAAGAATACAATACATGAAATGAAAAATACAATAAAGGGAAACAATAGCAGATTACAGCATTCAGAATAAGGGATCAGTAATCTGGAAGACAGGGTACTGAAAATTCACCCAGTTGGAACATTAAAAAGAAAAAAGTATTTAAAAAAATGAGGATAGCTTAAGGGACCTGTAAGGCAACATCAAGCATACTAATATTTATATTATAGTGGTCCCAGAAGAAGAAGAGAGAAAAAGGGACAGAAGATCTATTAAAAGAAACAATGGTTGAAAACTTTCCTAACTTGGCAAAAGAAACAAACATCCAAGTCCAGAAATCACAGAGTTCCAAACAAGAAGAACCCAAGGAGATCCACACCAATACATATTATAATTAAGACATCAAAAGTTAAAAGACAAATAGAGACTCTTGAAAGCAGAAGAGAAAAACAACTACTTATGAACAAGGGAACCCCCATGAGACTTTCAGTTCATTTCTCAGCTGAAACTTTACTGGCCAGAAGGACTAGAATGATATATTTAAAGGGTTGAAAGAAAAAAAAAAAAAAAACTACAACCAAGAAAACTCTACCTGGAAAAGTGATTATTCAGAATTGAAGGATATATAGAGTTCTCCAGACAAGCTAAAACTAAAGGAGCCATTGCCACTAAACTAGTCTCACTAGAAATGTGAAAAGGACTTATTTAAATGAAAAAGATGCCATAACTAGAAACAAGAAAATTATGAAAAATATCTCACTGGAAAAGACAAACATATAATAAAGATAGTGGATCAACCACCTATAAAGCTAGCATAAAAGTTAAAAGTAGTATGAAGTAGTAAAATCATATACATCTAAAATAATAAGTTTAGCAATACACAAAATAAAAAGATGTATAATATGATCAAAAACATTGGGGAATGGAGTAAATATGTAGTACTATTAGAATATGCTCAATCTTAAGTGACTATCAACCTAAAATAGACTGTTACATATGTAGTTTATTATATATCAATGTCACAAACCAAAAACCTACAACAAATACAAAAAAAAAATAATAAAGAGAAAGGAAAATAAACATAAAATTAAAGAGAGCTCTATAAAACCACAAGGGAAGATAGGAAGAAATAAAAAGAGAAGAACAACAAAATTAACCAGAAAACAATTGACAAAATGGCTATAAGTACATACCTGTCAATAATTACTCTAAATATAAATGGACTGAATGCTCCAATCAAAAGCCATAAAGAATTAAAATAAGAAGCCCACTATTTATATTGCCTACAAAAGATTCACTTCAGATATAAAGATACAGGGCTTCCCTGGTGGCGCAGTGGTTGAGAGTCCGCCTGCTGATGCAGGGGATATGGGTTCGTGCCCCTGTCCGGGAAGATCCCACATGCCACGGAGCAGCTAGGCCTGTGAGCCATGGCTGCTGAGCCTGTGCGTCTGGAGCCTGTGCTCTGCAACAGGAGAGGCCACAACAGTGAGAGGCCCGCATACCGAAAAAACCAAAAAAACTAAAAAACATAAAAGATACACATAGAGGGATGCAAAAAGATATTCCAAGAAAATAGAAATGAAAAGAAAGCAGGTGTAGAAATACTTATAACAGACAAAATAGACTTTAAAACTGCTGATACAATTCAACATCCATTTATGATAAAAACTCTTAACAATGTGAGTATAGAGGAATATACCTTAACATAGTAAAGGTGATATATGCCAAACCCTCAGCTAACATAATAATCAACAGTGAAAGAAACATTCAGAAAGAGAAATTTAGAAAAGCAATCCCATTTACAATTGCATCAGAAAGAATAAAATACCTAGGAATAATTTTAAGCAAGGAAATGACAGACCTATACTCTGAAAAATATAAAACACTGATTAAAGAAATTAAAGACAATACAAATTAATGTTAAGAGATACTGTGCTCATCGATTGGAAGAATTAATATGGTTAAACTGCCCGTACTATCAGAGGCAATCTACAGATTCAATTGTAATTCCTATCAAAATACCAATGACATTTTTCATAGAACTGGAACAAATAATCCTAAAATATGTATCAAATCACAAAGGACTCTGAATAGCCAAAACAACCTTAAGAAAGAAAAACAAGGTGGAGTCAAGACAGTAGAATAGGAGGACATGGAATCCAACTCTCCCCACAAGTACATCAAGAATATATCTATTATACAAATGGAAAAATACTCACAGAGCACTTCCTGAACATGAGCAGAGAAACTTGGACACCTAAAAGGACAAGAAAAAATCCACACACTACCAGGTAGGATGAAAGAAAGAAAAAAAGAAAAGAGGATACACGATGGGATGTGCACCCCTGTGGGGGAGGGAGCTGAAGGAAAGGAGAGGTTCCCACACTCAGTGAAGCCCTGTCACCAGTGGGAGGATCACCTGGGACAGAGAGGGAGCTTCGGGGACTCAAAAGACAGTGCAGCATCCCGTCTGGCAGGCAAGACAAAGTAAGACTTACATGGATGGTTCCTGCTGCAGCCCTGAATGCTCCAGCCTGAGTTGTGTGTCTGCTGGTGTGGAAGGGGGCTGTGTGCTGGAATGTGGGGTTTGGAGAGTGGACCCAGGGAGGGGACAGCTGCTGGTTATGAACAGACAGCTTGAAAGGACAGGAGTAAGAAGATCCACAACTGGGAAAGTTTGTGGAAGAAGCCCAAGCCGCCATAGAAGCAGGGTGTCATTGTTGAAAGGTGCACAAGGGGCAGGGTTGCCATTGCAGCCCTCTTCCCCATGCACTGACCCTGCCTCTGTGAGCACTAGGAGGGGTGCCCACCTGAGCAGCCTCACCCACCCATCTCCCCAGTGTCCTCTGGTCCTGTGGCCCTGGCAGGCTGACTTGCCTCCCCTGCCAAAGCCTCCTCTGAACTGCTAGTCCTGATGGGCTCGTGTGCCATACCCCTCGATGCCTCTGCCCCCGCCTGCCTGGGTGGGTGCCTGTGCTCTGGGGCTACCTCAGGAACAGACACTGGTGGGAGGAACACATGCAGAGGAGGGAATGAAAAAACTGCTGAGCTCTATGGGCTATGCAACTAAGGAAGAAAAGCTGAAATCTCTCCTACAGGAACCACAGACTCACACCCCTCTTACTGTCTTCATAAACTCAGGATCTGCAGAATGTTCAAATGGATGAGTGCTCTTGCAGCTGAGACAGGTTTAGGTTTAGCAGCTGTGGACTTTGTGGGCACTCACATGTGGGGATTGGACCCGGTCAGAATCAGAGCTACCTCCATTGCTCCCACAGCAGGTCCAGGTACAAGATTATTACAGTCCTGGGACATGAATTCAGTGGATCTGCACTGGTGGTCTGATGAAGACAATGCCTGAGAGACACCAGGGCCAAGCACTGGCATACCCATCGTTAAGGTGGGGCTGAAAGCAGTTTCAGCAACAGTGTAATTTGTGAGCCAGCACAATGGGTGAAAAGTGACACAACAGAGTACACTCACAAGTGAACAGCTCCAGAGTAGGAAAACTCAGTGGCTTCTCTCCCAGTACAAATGCTCCAGTCCCACCTACCTCACACCAAGGATCACAGCTCAGAAACATATCTGAGAGCCTCTACTCCAACAACTAGGGAGACAGCCCTGCCCCTGACAGGGCAGTAACAACCAGAGAGCAAATGGGAGACCCCACTCAATATCCAGTGCAGGCTCAGTTCACCACAACATCAGTCACACCTCCAATCAATAGGATAACGGCCAGCATACACTGAGAAAAGAGGTGGCAGACATCCATACTAAAAACAGCCCTCACACCAAAAAATATTAAGCATACAGAGACTACACAGGGATGTTCCCAGGTAAAAATAGCCATCCAAGATATTCTGTGGGTCAGGTATCAGGAAGAAGAACCACCAAAGCATTTAGCTTTGAAGGCCATTGGGACCTGAGTTCAGGAGCTTCACAGGGCTGAGAGAAACAGAGACCCCACTCTTGGAAGGTACACACAAGGCCTCACATGCTTTGGTACCCAGCACAAAGCACTACCTCCATAGGAACCAGGGCTAGACCTAAGTAGGGGTCTGGGAGGGTCTCTTTAGGAGGTGGGGGCTAGATGTAGCTCACTGTAGGGGCAAGGACACGGGTGGCAGAAGCTCCAGAGAATATTGATAGTCATGAGCTCTCCTGGAGGTCCCTATTTCAGCACCAAGACCCAGCCCCACCCAACAACCTTTCGGCTCCAGAGCTAGAACACCTCAGGCCAATCAACCAGCAAGAAAAGAACTCAGCCCCAGCCATAAGCAGACAGGCTACCTAAAGTCTTACTGAGCTCAAAACTACCTCAAAACATACTCCTTTACATTGCCCTGCACATCAGAGGGACAAGACCTGGCTCCAACACCAGAGGGCAGTCACAAGTTACTCCGACCAGGAAGCCTGCACAGGGCCCTAGACCAACATCATCCACCAGGGGGCAGACACCAGAAGCAAGAGAAACTACAATCCTGCAACCCTTGGAAAGAAGACCACAAACACAGAAAGTTAGACAAAATGATATGATAGAGAAATATGTTGCAAATGAATGAACAAGCTAAAAACCCCAAAGAACAACTAAATGAAGTGGAGATAGTCAATCTACCTAAAAAAGAATTCAGTGTAATGATAGTAAAGATGATCCAAAATCTCAGAAAAAGGATGGAGGCCCATATCAAGAAGATACAAGAAATGTTTAACAAGGAGCTAGAAGATTTAAAAAACAAACAAACTGATACGAATGATACATTAACTGAAATGAAAAATACACTAGAAGGAATCAATAGCAGAATAACTGAGGCAGAGGAACAAATAAGTGAGTTGGAAGACAGCGTGGTGGAAATCACTGCCACAGAACAGAATACAGAAAAAAGAATGAAAAGAAACGAAGATAGTCTCAGAGATTTCTGGGACAACACTAAACACACCTACATTCACATTATAGGGATCCCCGAAGAAGAGAAAGAAGAAGGGCCTGAGAAAATATTTGAAGATATTATAACCAAAAACTTCCCTAATATGAGAAAGAAAACCTTCACTCAAGTCCAGGAAGCCCAGAGAATCCCATGCAACATGAACCCAAGGAGGAACACACTGAGACACATATTAATCAAACTGACAAAAAAATAAAGACATAGAAAAAATATTCAATACAACAAGGGAAAAGCAACAAACAACATACAAGGGAATCCCTATAAGGTAATCAGCTGATTTTTCAGCAGAAACTCTGCAGGCCAGAAAGGAGTGACACAATATATTTAAAGTGATGAAAGGGAAAAATATATCCAAGTACACTCTACCCTGCAAGGCTCTCATTCAGATTCCACAGAGAAACAAAAGCTTTACAAAACACATGGGACCCAATTAAACTTAAAAGCTTTTGCACAGCAAGACAATCCTTAAACAAAAGGAAAAAATAACCCAAAGAATGGGAGAAAATATTTGCAAATGAAGCAACTCACAAGGAATTAATCTTCAAAATATACAACAATTAATGCAGCTCAATAACAAACAATCCAATCAAAAATGGGCAGAAAATCTAAATAGACATTTCTCCAAAGAAGGCATACAGAGGGACAACAAGCACATGAAAAGAAGCTGAACATAACTAATTACTAAAGAAATACAAATCAAAACAAAATGAGGTATCACCTCACACTGGTCAGATTGGCCAACATCAAATTATCTACACATTATCTACAAAAATAAATGCTGAAGAGCATGTAGAGAAAAGGTAACCCTTCTACACTGTTAGTGGGAATGTAAATTGATACAGCCTATGGAGAACAGTAGGGAGGTTCCTTAAAAAATAATTTTATTTATTATTTTTTTTAGCAACATGGATGGACCTAGAGATTGTTATACTGAGTGAAGTAAGTCAGAGAAGGACAAATATCATATGATGTCACTTATATGTGGAATCTATAAAAATGGTACAAATGAACTTATTTACAAAACAGAAATAGAGTTACAAACATGGTACAAATAAACTGATTTACAAAACAGAATTAAACTCACAAAAATAGAAAACAAACATGGTTACCAAAGGGGAAAGTTGGGGAAGGATAAGTTAGGACTTTGGGATTAACAGACACACACTATTATACTTAGAATATATAAACAACAAAAACCTACTGTAAGGCACAGGGAACTATATTCAATATCTTGCAATAACCTATAATGGAAAAGGATCTATTAAAGAATATATATATAACTGAATCACTTTGCTGTATACTTGAAACTAATACAACATCATAAGTCAGCTATACTTCAATAAAAAAAAAAGTAAAAATAAATTGCTAAGACCTATGTCAAAGAGCATACTGCAAATTTTTTTTTTCTAGGAGTTTTATGGTTTCTGGTCTTACATTTAAGTCTTTAATCAATTTTGAGTTTATTTTTGTATATGGTGTAAGAAAGTGATCCAGTTTCACTCTTTTGCATGTGGCTGTCCAGTTTTCCCAAAACCATTTATTGAATAGACTGTCCTTTACTCACTGTATATTATTGGCTCCTTAGTAGCAAATTGGTCATATACAAACATGGGTTTATTTCTGGAATCCGTATTCAGTTCCATTGATATATATGTATCTGTTTTTGCACCAGGACCATAGAGTTTTGATTACTATACCTTTTTATTATAGTTTGAAATCAAAAAGAGTAATACCTCTAACTTTGTTTTTTTCTCCTTTTTTTTACCAAGCTGTAGTATTTATTTATTGTAGTATTGCAGTACATATTATAGCATTGCAGTAGTTATTTGTTGTATTAGTAATGTATTTCATATCTAGTTAGCAAGTGTAAAACTGTGTGACAGTTTACTTCTGTCTTTTTTTTCCATAATAAATCTTTTTCATTTGTTCATAGTTTTTATTTTTTTTATTTTTATTGGTGTATAGTTGATTTACAATGTTGAGTTACTTTCTGCTGTCCAACACAGTGAATCAGTTATACATATACATATATCCACTCTTTTTTAGATTTTTTACCAATACAGGTCATTACAGAGTATTGAGTAGAGTTCCCTGTGCTACACAGTATGTCCTTATTAATTATCTAGTTTATATATAGTATTATGTATATGTCAACCCTAATTTCCCAATTTATCCCTCCCCTGCTTTCACCCCTGGTAACCATTAGATTATTTTCTACATCTGTAACTCTATTTCTGTTTTGTAAATAAGTTTACAAAACTTATTTTGTACAAACTTACAAAACTCTAGTTCTGTTTTGTAAATAGATTCCACATATAAGAGATATCATACGATATATGTCTTTCTTTGACTTACTTTATTTAGTATGATAATCTCTAGGTCTATCCATGTTACTACAAATGACATTATTTCATTATTTTTATGACTAATATTCCATTGTGTATATACATATATAGATACACATGTGTCTATATATATACCATATCTTTTTATCCATTCGTCAATGAATATTTAGGTTGCTTCCATGTCTTGACTCTTGTAAATAGGCTGCTATGAACATTGGGGTGCATGTATTTTTTCGAATTGGAGTTTTTGCCTTTTCTGGTTATATGTCCAAGAGTGGAATTTTTAGATCATATGTTAACTCTATTTTTCATGTTTTAAGAAACCTCCATACTATTCTCCATAGTGGTTGTACTAATTTATATTCTGTGTAGGAGGGTTGTGTAGGAGGTTTCCCTTTTCTCCAAACTCTCCAACATTTATTATTTTTAGTATTTTTTGATGATGGCCATTCGTACTGATGTGAGGTGATACCTCACTGTAGTTTTGACTTGTGTTTATTTATTAGCGACGTTGAGCACATTTTCATGTTTCTGCTGGCCATCTGTATGTCTTCTTTGGAGAAGTGTTTATTTAGATCTTCCCATTTTTTTGTTTGGGTTGTTTGTTTGATATTGAGCTGTGTGTGGTTTGTATATTTTGGAAAAAAATTTCTTGTTGTTCACAACATCTGCAAATATTTTCTCCCATTCCATAGGTTGTCTTTTCATCTTGTTTATGGTTTATTTTACTGTGAAAAAGCTTTTATGTATAATCAGGTTCCATTCATTTATTTTTGCTTTTATTTTCAATACTCTAGGAGGTGGATCAAAAAAGATCTTGCTGTGATTTATGTCAGAGAGTGTTCTGCCTATGTTTTCCTCTTAAGAGTTCTATAGTATCTGGACTTACATTTAGGTTTCTATCCATTTTGAGTTTATTTTTGTGTATAGTGTTATGGTGTGTTCTAATTTCATTCTTTTACATGTAGCTCTCCAGTTTTCCCAGCACCACTTATGGAAGCGACTGCCTTTTCTCCACTATATATTCTTGTCTCCTTTGTCATAGATTAGTTGACCATAAGTGTATGGGTCCATCTCTGGACTTTCTCTCCTGTTCCATTGATCTATATGTCTGTTTTTCTGCCAAGACCATACTGTTTTGATTAATGTAGCTTTATAGTATAGTCTGAAGTCAGTGAGAGTGATTCCTCCAGCTCTGTTCTTCTTTCTCAAGATTGTTTTGTCTATCTGGTGCCTTTTGTGTTTCCATACAAATTTTGAAATTATTTGTTCTAGTTCTGTGGAAAAATTCCATTGGCAATATGATAGGGATTCCATTGAATCTGTAGATTGCCTTGGGTAGTATGGTCATTTTAACAATATTGATTCTTCCAATCCAAGAACATGGTATATCTTTCCACCTGTTTGTGTCATCTTCAGTTTCTTTCATCAGCATCTCATAGTTTTTGGAGTACTGGTCTTTTAGTCTCTTTGGCCCAAAAGTTTTTGGTCTTTTGTCTCCTTAGATAGGTTTATTCCTCTGTATTTTATTCTTTGATGTGATTTCGTGAAGTTAAAAACTGAAGAGAGTTTTCATTTGCTATTTATAAATATTAAAAAGTTATTTTCTTTCATATATTATACTCATTTAACAAGAACCTACAATTATGTTATTTCATCGTATGTAATATTAATGGTGTCTTAATACCATAGCAATTTAACCAGCTTCCTACTTGCAAAATTAAAGTGCACATGAGCGAGAAGTGGCTAAAGATTTCCTTGTGATTTAATAGTAACAGACTAATGTAGACCTTAAATGAAAATTTCTTTACCAAAAAACTTTTTAAAGAAAGATTAAATACTAAGAAGTTTAATAATCTGTTTGCTTCTTCTCATTTCTATGGGTAAGTAATTTCAACAACATTCTTACCTAGGTGTAAACTTTAAACTTGAACACAATTTTCTTTTACTTTCAGACTTCTGTGCTTTCAGCCATGTCTTCTCTTTTAACTTAATGGGTAGAAGTACATTATGGTGAACTGTTCATTTTAGGTACATGGATTACACATGTTTATCAAAGTAAAGAAGTTTTGTTAAAATAATTTAAGCCTACAATTTACCTCCTGCTAAAGCTATCTTTTTTTTTTTTTTTGTGATACGCAGGCCTCTCACTGTTGTGGCCTCTCCCATTGTGGAGCACAGGCTCCGGACGTGCAGGCTCAGCGGCCATGGCTTATGGGCCCAGCCGCTCAGTGGCATGTGGGATCTTCCTGGACTGGGGCATGAACCCACGTCCCCTGCATCAGCAGGCGGACTCTCAACCACTGCACCACCAGGGAAGCCCTAAAGCTACCTTTTTGATGCTACCATTTAAAATTGATGCTGCTTCATTTGGGGATTAAGGAGGAGTTGATTTTTTCAACTCTGGAAGTTCCAAGTTAACTGGACTCTCAGGTGACTTATATTGGTGAACACAGGCAGTGAGCACAATCCTTATTAAAGGTATCTTTCCTTCCTTCCAGTTTTCAGACCAGCTAGTGCTAGCATGAACCCATTTATGCCTTGGAGGACTCGGAAAAAAGCTGCCAATAAACTGTAATAGTCTGAATATTTTCTGTAATTTTTCCTTGTGCTACAGCTTTAGGTAGTGATTGTACTCTTTCTACCAATGTACAGCTGGTAAAAGTTTAATCAAATATTTTCCCACTTTATATCAAGAGCTGCCATGTTATAACATAAGTTGCCAGCTTTCAAGTCTGAGATAGGTGAGTTTTTAATTGCCAGCTCCCCAATCACCTCAATAAGACAATGAAATATTATTATTATTTTTTTTACATTCTGTCATTTATAGTACTTAAAACTGATTGATATTTAGGTAGAGAATATCAAAAGTATATTTTTAACATGTTTATTCTGAGATACATATGTGACTTCTAATTTGCAATATTATAAAGGCAATTGGATATATGAGCCTAAAATACAGAAGAAAGACATGAACCAAGATAAAAATTTAGTGTGTCATCAACATTTAGAAATACAGAGCTTAAAGCCAAGAGACTAATAAACTAAATTTTCTATTTAATAATCATTAGATTATAGAACATAATCAAAATTATGTGGTATTTTAGAAGATACTCTACCAAAACACAAGAATCCCAGAAAGTTGAAAAGATGGGAAAAGTATGCCTAATGGTATTGTGAAAGCTTTAGGCCCATATCTCTCAATAATTATAGAATAAAGAACAACAAAAATATTACAACATATTTTTCAGGAATTCATGTTTCTATTCAATCTTAGAAAAGTCTTCAAAATATGTTAAAATCACATTATCATACAGACTTTTTGATCATATGTAAATAAATTAGAAAAAATAACTAAAAAATAATTCAGGTTTCTTAAGATTATTTTTTAGGCAACAAAACAACCATCTGAAACACACTCATAGAAGGAATCCTGGGACATTAATTCACCATTCCATAAATATCATATAAAATATCCTCTACATATGAAAAAAAAAACCCAAAAAACTTCTTGCTAATTATATCACATACAAATCATAGCCAGAAATTATTAGTCATAGTTTTCTTATTAAAATATTGTAAATGTATTTAATTTCCAAAATGCCCCATTTTTTGTCCTTTTTTAAAATGCTCTCTGCTTTTATTACATTTAAGTGGCATGTGTAAGAAGTCAATATAGGAAAGGAGGACTTTTATCAAGTGAACTTTATCACATAAAAAAATATCACACTCATTTCTTCAAGTAGTGGAATGAAATTAAATTCATTTTTTTTTTGGCTTGAAGGAGTGATAGTGTAATTCAGAAAAATAAGTATAAGCACACTTACAAAAATAAGTTCAAGTATTATTCCCCCCACAAGTCAGAATCACTGCTTTCTCTCTAACTATTGAAATAAACTATGTATAAGTATTATACTAGATTTGCAGTAGCTTTTGTTATCCTCTGAGAAAAACAGCAGCTTAGCTTAATTATTTGAAAATTTAATTATATTATTCTTATTATTTCTTTACTATTTCTTACTCAATACTTTCTAAGAAAACAAATTGATAGCAAATATTCACCAAGTATAAAAAAATTTCTTTAGGCCTTCACATGTAAATTGCTTTTTGAAAGTGGAATAAAAGATATCAACCCTTAGTCAGTTTGAACTTTATCAAGGGACAATAATTTAAAATACATATAGCCATTGTAAAATTGGTGCCAAATGAGTTAACACAGTAACTGTTAATTTGAATTCAGAGTAAAAGTTTGTATAGAAAAGCTAAGCCTAGATAAGTGGATAATTTATGATCAGTTTTATACATTTTAACATCCTCATGTAGTCATTGGCAAATAATACAGAGTTGAGAGAGATTTAAGTGAAGGGCATAAAATGTTTGAAGTGGAAGGAAGAGTGTGGATGCAAGGCAAGATCAGGAAATAATAGACCACCTGATGAAATAAATTGCCTTTTAAACTCCATGTATGCAGTGTCCTATTCTCAAAAAGTAGCCTTGAAAAGTTGGAGAGAAGTGAGGCTGAGATAGGCATCAATATGTCTATCAATATGTCTATAAGGCTATGATATGCAGAATAAATGGGTGATAACAAAGACTTAAAAGACAAGAAATCTAATAAAATGTACAGGTAGCTTTACCATGTAAGAGTCTAAAATAGAATTATCTGAGGGAAAGGAAAGCAAAATGATGTCTTAGGTATATCATCTAGGTAAAAGAATAGACATGGCCAATTTGCTATACATGGATATCCATCTAATTGTGTGGATGCAAAGCAAAAGACAGTTTTAGTGGTCAAAATTGTTGCCCCGAGAGTCAGACTCCAAGGTTAAATCTTATTTCCACATTATTATTTTGGGCAAGTGACCTAACATATTTATATCTTAATTTACTTATCTGTAAAATGAGTATAATAGCCACATCTCTTGATAGGATTCTTGTATGATAAACAAGATAATATTTTAAAGCATTAAGAAAGTTCATGGCTCATGATAACCACTCAGAGTATTAGTAATTATTATTGGTAACATTATTTAAAACTTTATGACAGTAGTATATATTATATTCATCACATCATATTAATTCATGAGATATGGATGTGAATTAATTCCCTTTCTTTCTGTGTTTCACTTTCACTTATCCAAATATGCTTCACTTCTACTAGTTGCACTTTTGCATTTAATATCTAATGATATTTCTAATGTTCTTAAAACATTAATATGATGTTATCTTTTCACAAGTATTTTAAAAATTGCTTTAAAATCATACAAATGATGCTTATACAGCTTAAATTTTGTACTGGCAAATTATACAAAATTTAACAAGGATAGAAAATGAATAAGAAATTAATACAGAAAGTAATGAATAAGAAATTAATACAGAAAGTAATGAATAAGAAATTAATACAGAAAGTAATGAATAAGAAATTAATACAGAAAGTAACACACTTAATACCAACCTCTTATAAAACAGAAATGTGTAAATTAATTGTTATGCTTTACCTATTTCATTCATATAAGTAATGGTAAGTGACCAAGAAAGATTGTTACAAAAAATAATACTTAAATATAGCAAAACTCATAAGAGGTATACTTCAGGGGTGTAAATATGGAACTTGTTAGCTTTATTTTTCAGGAAAAATGGTATCCTTCAAAGCTACTCTTCTGCAATATTCCTAAGTACAATCAAAGTGGACTCCCAGAATTTCATGGTGCATTGTATATTTCCTACCTTTTGCGAAGTAGAATGACAGTCAGTTCTATACCATCAACTCTTAACTAAGATCTTAAATCAGGTCTAACAATTGTAATGCTGAAAGTAAGGTCATAAGAAAACAATTTTTCATGGGAAATGGCTAGCAATTAAGAACATTCTAAAACTGAAGACTCAGAACACATTAGCTTCTATAGATAGAAAGAGCAAAACAAACAATATTTACCTATGTGTTTAAGGAGAAAAGAATCACTTTCTTTTAGAACAGATTATTTATCACAGTCTCACTGCTCCGGTGATGTATTGAATGCTTGACATTGTTATAGAAAATCAATTGGATTCAATCTGAGAAAGTTGTGTTATATGCATTCATACCTGACAGTCACATAAATCAGTAATTTTTGAGAAAAAGTCAACCCAAAATGAAATTCATTTGTTTACTTCTTAAGCCAGATGTGATTGCTACTTTATTTTCCTTTAAAAGACATTATAATACAAATTGACTTTGAACTGCCCAGTAAAGTTGAGCAGTGCAGAATATGTCTATAAAAATCTGATTAGAAAACATATTTTCAAAGCATTTGCATCTTGTTCATAGAACAAAAAAGGTGAAAAGTTTTTTTTTTCTTTTCTAGGAAAAAAATAACCATTTAAAAAAAGCAAAGCCAAGAATTTAATGAAAACTTTTAAAAGCATCAACTGATAATACATAACTAAAATAAACAATTACTCATGACACTCTCATCCAGCATTATAATCGAAAATGTTGAGTTGGATTGGATGTTGATTAGTGCCAAAATGGATTTAGAAGTTCAAAATCAAACTTCCATCGTGACATTTTCCTTGAAGTTTTACATATGTAGATACTTAGAAGTTACAGTGAATCATTTCTGACCATTATATATTTAGTCAATCCAAGTATGATTTCGGAGAATCCCTCCCTGCTTACAGCCTGAGATCCAAAGAGTAACTTTATCAGAATAATCAGGGGTCAAGATATTTTTGCTTTGTTTTGTCTTCAGCGCAAATCTGAGACCCTACCTCAGATCTAAATAGGATTGTCTGGAGGTACAACCCAAATATACAAATTGTTAACAAGCTTGCAGGTGGTTTTCATGTTCACCAAAGTTTGAAAACCACAATACTATATATTTAAATGAACTGCTCTTCTTACCCCTTAATCTCTTTGCACCTTATCCATCCTTCAAGAGAAATTTCAACTTCCAGTATGCTCATAGAATTGTCTCTGACAATCTCAGACAACAGTGCCCTCTTTCCTGAACTGTGGTAATTTCTAATTTTAATCTATATATTCTGCATGGTTCAAACAAGTTATATTAACTTGAACTGACTGTGTTAGTATGTTTATAGTGAGCATTTTTAAGGGTACAATTTAATAAATTTTATAATATGCATACACTCATGAAAGCTTCTTCACAATCAACATAGTGAACATATGCTCACACCCAAACTTTTCCTCCCACCTTTCCCATATACAGGTAATCAGAAATCTTTTTTAATTAGCTGAAGAGGCTGATTTGTAACTTTCTTATATTTTGATTTTAGCTCAGTCTTTACGTCTCTTAGTATATATGACTGAATGCTCATTAAGAAAAACTAGTGTTTAATTTTGTTCTGTTTATTCCCAGAGACTTTAACTGTGCCTAATACATATTAAGTTCTTGATAAGTTTTTTGTTTTTAACTTTTTGTTTTATATTAGGGTATAGCTGATTAACAATGATATGATAGTTTCAGGTGCACAACAAAGTTACTAAGCTATACAGATACATGTATTCATTCTACCTCAAACTCCCCTCCCATCCAGGGTGCCACATAACATTGAGCAGAGTTCCCTGTGCTATACAGTAGGTCCTTACTGGTTATCTATGTTAAATATAGCAATGTGTACATATCAATCCCAAACTCCCTAACTATTCCTTCCCCCTACCCTTCACCCCTGGTAACCATAAGTTCATTCTCTAGGTCTATGAGTCTGTTTCTGTTTTGTAAATAAGTTCATTGTTATCATTTCTTTTAGGATTATTTATATAAGGACTATCATATGATATTTCTCTTTCTACATCTGACTTACTTCACTCAATATGGCAATCTCTAAGTCCATCCACGTTACTGCAAATGGCATTATTTCATTCTTTTTAATGGCTGAGGAACATTCCATTGTATATATGTACCACTTCTTCTTTATCCATTCATCTGTC